>NW_024519206.1:30051183-30341133 GCF_017590135.1 Pyrgilauda ruficollis | reverse complement strand
GGGGGGGGTCGCGGGGGGGGGGGGGGGGGGGGGGGGGGTGGCTGAATGCCAAGGCACTGTGTCACCATAAATGTAGCCCGTTGTCTTATGACACCTCTACTTTAAGCTAGGAGAAGAGCTCCAGATGAGAGGGCTCTATACAATCATTGAGGATATATTTTTCTATTTACAAATAAATGGTATGTGCTGTCGATATAGTCATAGCCTTCAGGAATTGATACTGCGTACTTGAAACATCGTTGTGTACAGCCAGCCGTCAGAAAGCCTTCAATCCGGCCAGACGCTGCACACAGCATTGTGTAAAAATATGGGTGCAGGAGACCTCATTATCCCATGAAATATTTACCCCCAACTATGCCATTCCTTTTTGCCAGTAATTGTAGGTCAGACGGACCATAAAACATTAATTCAATAACTGGGCGCTGTGCAGACTTATTGATCTTTAGTTTTATGCATTGGGTAATTTTATTGCTATCAAAATACATATTCAGTGTGTAAGATGAAATTAAGGTGACATCTGTTCTGGCACTGACTTCAGTTTACAATTGCTTGTATCAATATACATGTGAATAAATGGGACATTGCTGTCACCTTGTCACAGCATGTGAATTTGAATTAATACTTGCTTCATTTTATTTATTTTTATCAATTAAGCTGATGACAAAGCAGAAATTCCAAGCAACCTGTCTGACATGAAGTATCTTGTATTTGCTTTGGAAGTGAATATAACCAGTCACTTAAAAATTAGTGTAATCTATAAAATATCCTCTTCTTTGATAATTAAAAGTCACTTTAGGCATCATGTACTCTTTAATGGGTAAGTCTTTTGTGCTGTATTGCAGTGCTTGAAAAGGTAAATTCAGAGCCTTTTTAAAACATCTCTTGCCTCTGAGTAAATACTTTAAATAACATGTTTTCATCTAGGATGGTTTCCTACCTTTAGTGGAGACTGGCTGCATCAGCACAAGTAATGGCATTCCCATAAAGAAGATGAGAGTTAGGCCTTTAATATGAGTGTGTGTGGTTTCTATTTTCTTACACCTTCTACTCTTCTTGAATCAAAATTATGGAAATATAAAAGCAGGATCATACCAATTGCTGTCTGCTCAAGGCCTACAGGAAAGGAGAGAACTTGCTCCCTGGTACTTTGCAAGAGTGGGTTCTTCCCTTCTTCTGGAGCTGTGGGTTGCTGGGTTGGCAATTTTTGCATCATTGCACTGTTTGATTATCTGCACGCTGCTGTGTTTAACACCCTGTTTTCTGGAGCACTTCTTTCATGTTCACTGTTCTTCACATTTGTTGCAATGTGGTATGCTTAATTTCAAGCATACGAGGCCTTCTTTTCTTCTTAGCAGGTGGGATAGAATTCAAAAGACTTTCAGGCTTCTTTTCAGGGAGTGTTTTTTCCTTTTGCTCTTTTACCCTTGATGGGTGTAGAGCTCCCACAGCCCAAATGGGAATCATGGATGAAGGAGGACTAAAAAAGTTGGGCTGAGTGATGCATCAACCTGTAACATAAGTTTTAAGCAATAATAAATGCACATCTCTTATCTCCAGCAGTAGGAAGCAGGAGGCTTTGCCACTGAAATCTTGATTACATTTGTGCTGTTATCCAGTAAATGTCTAAATGGTACTGAAAGCACTGAGCCCTCACCCTTACTTCACCACCCCAGCTAAGCACTTCTGTAACCTGCCTTCTGCAGCACTGGCAAATATGCAGCCCTGCAGCAAGCTGATTTAGCTGAAAGCTGTCCTTTTCCTTTCTGTGACGTAGGTAAAATCCAACTAATGTCTGAACAAAGCCTGATTCTTACCTAGAAATCAGTTTCTTCATGTAAATAATGAAAGGTTTTGCTTACCAGATCAATGGGCTATTCAATCTTTACACAAGAGGAAATCATAAACCCTTCTCTTATGGCCTTTCCTTCTCTCCAATCCTCTTCACATGCTGCAGTGTCTGATACTCTGCTCATCATGAGACTAGTGCCAATTTTTTTAATAGTAAAATAAAGTATCTGTTACATTTTTGATCAGAACTAAAAACCAGAATCCATACATAAATCATTAGTGATGATGTGCTTTCCTGTGCATTTTGCTGCTTGATTCCCAGCATGAGTTGTAAATGAACCTAGCTAACAAGATGGGAAAGAGCATCGTATATCACAGAGTCAACCTTCCATGGGAGCTACACCATGATGCAATGTATGTGGCTTGTGGAACGAGTGTGAGCACCCATCAGGAATCTCCATAGCTCTAGCTGTGACATGTTCAATGATTCTTTCAGCATCTGTGATCATTCTTATTACAGTATAATAGTGTTCATTTATTTTCATGCACAGGGACTCTACAAATGTGCAAGCAACAACTCCATCCATGCTTTGCTCTGTGGACACAGGATGATGAGTATATGATTTCAGTACCCATGCTAAAGTGCTTTTTAAATCCTGGGAAACCATTGTAGCAGCTGGCATTAATCTTATTTTATTTCTGATTGTAGAGATCCAGCTGAAATTAACAGAGAAGCAAGAGCTTCAAGAATGGACCCTGATGTGATACATAATGGAGAACAAAGCTGTGCGCTGCTTTATTTAAAAGCAGTATGTGGAAAAACAAGCTATGGCAATTTCTCAGCTAGTGTCAAGTAGGACAGTAGATCGGTGGAGATAGAGTAGTTTATACCTGCTGCAAATCAGGGGTCATACTTTTATTGAACATAAATATAGTCTTTCATACTTTCATACAAAGCTTTTGCTTTTTCTCTGGTCACCTCTTCAGGCTGCACTCTGTCTGTGGTGTATCCTTTGTGCTCTGCAGCAAACCTTTTACTCCTTGATCACTACCATAGGCCTATAGTAACCTATAAGAAAGGATTTCCTAATTCCCTCTTCACCTCCCTTTATCTGCACTTCCTAGTTTCTTTTTACCTCCACCACTGTATAAGAATATATTCTGCTACTAAATTATTTAAAGCTGTTTAGGTCTAATAAGCTATGGGGGGTTGCTGCTTGTAAAAAACATGATATTATGAAATAAAACCTGTAGGATTAGGTTTTGCACTTTAATTGCAAAGAACTTGCAGGTTTTGGATCAAGTTCAGTCCTGTGTTCAGTAATGCAATGTAAGAGTCAACTAGTCTTTGTGGGATGTTATTCTGTTGTTGTAAGTAGGAACAAATTTCTCTGGCTGCTGTAAATAACTGATCTCTATTATTGTATAATTTTGCTATTTAATATCTCAGAGATTCCTGTGAATCTGAGAAGACACTTCGCTATTCAACCACAAAAGAAATGTTTCTCTAATATAGTTGTCTTCTTATTTTCTTTTCTTGTCTTTTGTTTTGTAGCAGAAAAAAGTGTCATGAAGTCTGCTGCACTTCTGTTCTGATGACTCCTGCTAATAAATGATAAGCCTGAACAGCAGTTCTTGCACTTCAGCTTGTTTTTAAAGAATGGATTTTGTTACAATCAAACGTTTTTGTTCCTTACCCCCTTATTGCCACTGGTTTTTGATTTGCACATCCTGAGCAATACAACGAATGCTGAAATCACGCAAAGATGTCTGTAAATGTTCTTAGAGGTCCTTACCATCTACAATGAAAATGGAGAGAGCTTGCTGCTATTAAAATGTACCCTTTATAATAATTTGCCTAATGTTCAATTCTAAAAGGTGTTATTTCCAAACCTGACAAGGTTTGTAAGTCTGGGAAAAGTTCAGTTAGTAGAAAACAAATGTAATCCTCCTGAAGCATGAGGAACAGAGGTGAAAGATGTTAGAATAGCTGTAGCTGGCCAGTATCAATAAAAGGAGCATCAAAACAAGTGGATTCCTTTTGCCTAAGGAAGCTCTTGCAAGCTAGACACCTTATTTCTTCTGATATTCTTTGAATGACTCAATGTCAGGGGCTTAAAGAGCAGCCCTAGTCTCTACCTTGATGTTAGGATAGGTGAAAGACTCAGGCCTAGGTTTCACCAGAAATTATGGACATGTTGCTGTGATGCACTGAGTGATCTCAGTCCTGTTTCTTCAGTTTTGGTTAATGGAGGCTTGTGATCTTCAGAGTGTATTCACAAGTCCATAGGTTTGGGTTCCATCTTCAGTGGCTTTTGCTGAATCAGGACAGAGTGGGGAACAAACACCTTCAGGCAAAGCAGCTTTACAACTTTTGCAGGATGAGAACAAACTACAACACTACAAGAAGGGAGAAGAGAAACAATGGGAGACAAGGGAATGCGAGAAAAACTAGACAAGAAACCATCGACTGTACTGCTCCTAGCTAGTGAAAGATCTTACTGACTATAAATGAGGCACATAGCTTATCTCTGCCCTGACACTGAAAGCACAAATACAGCGAGTAATGCTCAAGATAGTACAGCCTTGATAATGATAGTAGTGAAACGGCAAGAGAGTCTCTAACACAGGATATACCATCCACTGCCTGTAACTGCAGGTAGTCACCAGCCTTCAGGATCAACAATACAGCACCAGCCTGGAGGACAAACAAATTTCTCACCCATCTTTCAGCTGCAAGAGGTCAGGCCTGTTCCTGATGTGTTTGCTTGACTAGGTTTTGAAAAACACCACCAAGAAGGGTTTCCTCCACAGGCAGCCATCTCTGCTGTTGTTCCCTTGATCAAATTATTTCCTGTGTCAAACTTGAAAGCACTCTGCTGCAGTTTCAGACCATGTAGAGAAGTGTTTACACTGTTATTCATGCCTCTGTTGCCTTGCTAAGGAATCAAAACTAGCAGAGGTACAGCTGCCCTCTGAACAGTGTTGGGTCATGTGCACATGTGGATCATGGCACAAGGTGTGTGAAATGGGCTCCATGTCCGAACAACACTCTTCTCTTTCCCCCTGCCTCCAGCCCCCCCTCTCCCTTTTATGTACAGCAGATCCCTTTTTTATCCTTGTGGAAACAGCATGGGGAGCTGTGTGTTTTTACTGAAGAGCAGTGGTGACCAAGGGAATCACGGCCCCTTATTACCATTGCCTAACGCAATCTTGTTCACACATTATACGGTGGAGTCATGGGTACGAGGCTGTGCAGCACATCCATCCCAGCTCCTCCCAGTCAGCGCAGGGCTTCAGCTACCTCTGCAAGGTGTACGTTAGCACCATTAGCATTGCTCTTCCCTTAATTTCTATGTTTTGAGGGAGGAGAGAGAAAGAGGAACAGATCCACTTTTTCCATTAGTCACTGAAATGGTCTGTGTTAGCCAAAAGCCTGTGCCTGGATGATCTTGTCTTTTGAATTCTTTTTGGCTGTCAAGTTCTGATTTGCGTCTTTAAAAAAAAAAACCCATGTTGTTTCAGAAAGCATGAGGAAAAAGGTCAAATTTCCAAAATGTAGGTGACTAGGATCTTAAGAAAGAAACCAACTACTATCATAACAATGGTAAAACCCCTTTTGTTATGTAAGTAACAAAGAGCAAAGAAAGAAGTGTGAGGTTTTGTTTTATTTAAGGGAAGGATAAGGTTAAAAACCATTAAGGATGCTAAAGGTAATCTGAATCTAGTGAAAAGCAAAATTAGTATTTTTGTCAGTATTTAGTAGCAGAGAGATTACACAATGTGGCTGTGAAACAGGGTAATGGGAATAAGTGAAGGAGGGCACATTCTGGGTTTGGGTGAAAACTAAACTTAGATTATTTATTACTCAGTTTCACTGGGATTATAAAAGTTGGCAAAGGAAACTGTAATTCCTCTAGTGATGTTTATCCATACAGTGAGCAAATTAGCAAGTACTGTGTGGTTGGGGAGCAGCACATATAGGACCTGTTTAACCAACAGAGGAATCATGAAGCCATCCATTACCAACCATTAGTTGACCTTGGCAGGATGCAAAGATTTAGTACAGACATTGAAGAAAAGATTAATAAGAAAGATGGAGATAAGTGGAAAAAATATGATGTGAGTTTGTAATATATCATTCACAGTTGAGTAACTCACTACTGTTCTTTGGCAAGAAAAGCAATTTGGTAACTGTCACTCTTTGTACAGTTGCCGTAACATAACTGGTAATTTCACATGTAGCCCAGTAGCAGGTTAATACAATTATCTTACAGTAAGTGAGGATCCAGAAGAAAGGGGGACAACAAGGTGCTATTGTCAAAAAGAATGCATGGGGCTAGAAGAAAGGTCATAGGATTGGTAGTAAGGTAATAAAGGAGAGGATTTAGGAGTACTTTTAACAGACATTTGTATTAACAATGTTAGTACAGCAAATAAGGAAAAAAACCCAGTGAATTTTGCAAAGGATGATTAGAATGCTGTAGTATAAGACCTCACTGAAATGGGCAGTTGTGAATGGAAGGTTGGTAGCTTTAATAGGAGTAACGGTGTATTGACCAGAGTCCAAGGTCACAGCGGTTGCCTGCAGGGGAACTGGTTAGTTGTACTCCAAAAAAACAAATCCATTAAAATTGGAGCAGATGCAGAAAATGTGAATTGAGAGTCTGTTTAATGAGGAAAGCTGAGAGCATTTTGGCTTGTTTAGCAGAATGAAGGCTGGAATGGTATATAGATGCTGTTCATAAAAAAGAGAGAGATATAAATATACGCTGTATCTACACTAGGGAGGTGAGCAACGATTAAGGAATATACTTGCAATGGAAAAAAATATTATATGTTGCCCATGATGAAATTCAAGCTAAAAAAACAAAACAAAACAAAACAAAAGAGTGATTAACTATCAGAAGAGGAAGATTTTTGAGCAACCTATCAGTGAGGCATTTTGGAAATATTTCAATAAACTTCTCGGATAAAAAGTGCTATAATGTGGTAGTTGTGAGCCAGTAAACCAAGATTCTCATATTTCTGACTCGGGGAAGTACAGTAGTCTCAAGGGACACAAAAGACCTTCTCCTTATTCATCAACAGTGGCAGCTTCTAGGAGCCAGTGAATATGCAAACAAAGTTGTTTTTTTCTTCATAAATTCCTGCTGAGGGAGGGATATTGGCAAGTGAGATGGTTGTAATATTCACTAAACTTCAGTGTGAGATTTCCCACAGCAGGCTTTTAAAGTCTAATTGTCATTAACAGTTCTGCACATGTTGTGTTTATGTGAGGATGGAGAGCAGGCATCTAAACCTGCTTCAAATTCTGCCAAGGGAATGACAAGCCAAATTACTGGTCTGACAGATAAGAGAAAGTTAGAAAAGGATGGATCTTGCATTTTATAGCTTGAAGGGAGATTTTTGTCTGAAATGAACTCCCCATTCAGACAGTTTCCTGACATGTGTGTTTATTTCCTCAGCTCTCTCCTGATGTTTAACTGTACAAATCATCTAGTACTGAGCTTCCGGGTCTAACAATAATGAGGAGACAGCTGAAATATGAAAGTAGGGCCCTCCTGGAAGCCATTTAAAATCTATCAGTTTGACATAAAAGAGGCTACTAATAGTGCTGTATTTAGATTTTTTACTAACCTGAACAGATAAGGAACTTAGGTGGCATGTTCTCCCCTTTTTTCCTCAGGTATTCTAGCTTTGAAGAACATTTTGGGTCACAGCATAGAGGAATTACTTGGTTGTTGTTTAGTCCCTCCATCACTGTCACACTGCATGCAGTTCACCATAAGGCTGAGTATCCCTCTGCAGTTATGAAGATAATAAGTTGCAGAATACAGAAGTTTGTGTGCTTGAACAATGAGAGAGGTGACTGCTAATACCATAGAAAATCTAAATTCTGCTGAGGTACCTGCACTGACTGGTTTGGACTTCCTTAAGTAGTTAAATAAATTAACATTACTTCTCCATATATGTGTTGCAACTCAGTTGTCATATCACATCAGAATTAAAGAAATAACCTTTGTGCTATTCTGGAGTAATCTCGGCTCTTATCAAGTAGTACAAATATTGTTGCATCCAGGCTCAAGCAGATCATGCTTTTCACATCTATTTTTTTGACCATAAACTACAGCATCTTTCTGGCCCAGAGGCTCCTTAACACACTGGGCCAACTTCTGTAAAAGTTACAAATTCCAGGGACTAAGGGGAAGGAAATTATTGCAAAACTATTGATCATAGTTGACTATTATAAGAAAAGGACAACATGAGAGGAGCAAAATAGAGATAATGGGCTTCAGTAAAGCAGATGTTGGTAAAATTTGTGAGAGGATTCTTTTGGAGGGATAATTCAAGGACAAAGAAGTGCAGGAGTGATAGCAATTACTGAAAGAAACTGTATTTAAGACACAACAGAAAATTATTGTGCTGCAAAGGAGAAATGAGTCAGCATAAGAAGGAATAGCTGGAGAAGAAGCTCTTTAAAGTCTTGCATGTTTAATAGGGATTTATTTACAAATTAGGAGCAAAGACATCTGGCTGAAGCTGGGTAGAAACAAAATAGACCCAAAGTTCATGGTTGAGCCCAGATGGATAAACTGCACAATGACTTACTACTATTGAGGGTGATAGCAAATTAATGTGAAAAAATTGTATGAATACTAAAAGAGCAGAAAAAGGCAAAGTAAAATTCTGGCCCATTCCTTAATAGGCAAGGAATACAAATAATAGGCCATGAAGAGAAAGCCATGATATTTAATGACATCTTTGCTTCAGGCATGACATAAATTGTTAGTGAATGCCTAAAGCATTTAGGTTGTTTATAAGAGCACAGAGCAGGGAAAGATGATGTTAGAAAATATTTAATGTGTTACATATATTAAAGTTAGAGTGGCCTGATAAAACTGACCCTGGAATATCTAAGAAACTGAAGCAATATCTGAATCAGTAACACCTATTGGAAACAAAAGAAGAGAAGGTTCTCTAGGAACTAGAGAACTAGAAGAAAACCCACAGAACCCATTCTTCAAAAGACAAAAAGCAAGATTCAGGGAGAGAACAACTCTATTTGTGTTATCCTGAAAGATATTTGTGATCTGTATGTAGAGAACAATAAGCTAATAAAAACAGAGTAGATTTGTCAAGAATAAATCATGTCTAAGTAATGGCTTACTTCTCTGATAGAAAAACTATTCTCATGGATAAGGGAGAAGCTGTAGACATGTCTTGACTCTGCTGAGGCTTTTGGCATGGTTCCATCTAACAGATTGTAAAGGAAACAAAAGAAACACATACCTACCTACCCAGGGTCACAGTACAGTGGGCACATGCTTTCATGCTTTGAGGTTAAACTGGGAAGGCATTACATGCAGGGGTCTATAGAAATCATCTCAGCATTTCATCAACAACATGAATCATAAAACACACAAGTGTCCAAACAACATGAAGCCAGGAGGGATTACAAGCTCCTTGAGACACAGGTGCAAAATTCAGAGCCATACTGAGAAACAGCACAAAAGGCCCAAAATCAACAACGGAAAATTCAGTATTTTAATACAAACACTTAACCTTGGGAAAGGGAAATTGAAATACAAATTATAAATTAGGGAACGAAGGTTGCTCTTATGGAAATGTCTAATGGTGCCATAATATGATACTGTTACAAAACTAGGCAAATCTCACGCTGTGAGGCGCTGACTGAAGTGTTGTGGGTAACATATGCAAGGTAATTATCCTTTCCTGCTTGACCCTGGGATGCTGACACTGGCATGGAACAGTTTTGGACACTACACTTTCTCAAGTGTTGCCAAACTGGGAGGAGTCCAGAAGAGGGAAATGAAAAAGGTAGGAGGTAGAGAAATCATGGCCAGAAAACAAGAGCCAAAGTCGTGACTTTTGAGAAAATCTTGAAGGAAATTTCTTTGTTTGGTATAGAAAAGAGAAGACTAGAAATAAGATGTAATGATAATCCTGTATTCAAGGCCTGTTAAAGAGAAAGATGGTAATTTGTTCTCAGAGAGACTCTTGCAAAACAGACCATGATGAACTCAATGAATTTGCATCACAGATATTTTATGGTGATATTTTATTTTATTTATTTCCTATTTATTAGGAATTTATCTGTGGTGCAGTGCCTAAATATGCTACACAGGAGAGTGTTTATGGGAGGATTTTAAAATCAGGCTGGACAAATTATTAGACATGGTCTAGGTATAATAGCCCAATCCTGCAGCGAAGAAAAAGGACTGTTAGATGCCAGGATGTCCTTACCAGGCTTACATTGCCATTATTCTACTAAATTAAGTCCAGGAACACAGCAGGATTTGACTTTATTATCTTTGCAGAAAATGTTCATTTCTATACTTCAAATACACAAGGCTATTTTAAGGCATCTTTTGTTTTATATGGATGTTGGACAACCACAAATAAGAAAGGAATGTGATTTAATTTTTTTTAAAACTGTCCTTAATTTTGGGCTGGTTAAGGAATAATGATGTGGGGAAAACAAGATGTAATTAAGGAAATATAGGAGGCCTGTAAAGAATTAAATCTGGTGTGTATAATGAAATCCTAATCATTTCAGCAGGCCAGTTGAGATGGTAGCCTTGCTGGCAGAAATCAGACTAATTATACCTACTTTGAAAATCCATTCTTAGGATTATTGTGGAAAAGAAAATGGAGCATAATACAGAATACAACTTTAATGTGAAAAACCAAGAACACTCTTGTGTGAAAAGTCAAGGAGAGGTGTAGGAAATCCTGAAGACCTTAAAAATCAGAAGCAATAGTTGAGAAATAAGTTTAAGTCAAAAATCTTCTCTGTGTTTGTCATAGAATCACAGACTATCCTGACCTGGAAGGGGCCCACAAGGATCATCAAGTCCAACTCCTGTCTCTGCACAGGACAATATCAAAAATCACACCATGTGCCTGAGAGAGTCCACACACTTCTTGAACTGTGTCAAGTTTGGTGCTGTGACCACTTCCCTGAAGAGCCTCTAACCTAGGCAGAGACTGTAAAGGTTTCCAAAGTTGTCATTTACACCCTTGTGCTCTGCAATCATAGTGTAGAAGGGTGGTCACTGGAGGGCTATGACCCTAACCCTCTTGGGACGCTGTCACTTCAGTGTTGCTCCATTTGTAAAATCTCTCCCAAATAAAAGGTCTGTATGTTAAGACTGTGCCAGTGCTGGTTAATGAGGTTTCTTAATGCAGCAGCAGCAGCAAAGGGCATTGCTTGCTAGCTGCTGTAATTTATGCATTTATCAGAACAATGTGAAATGCAGTACAGGAGTTACCTATGAACTGCAAAATGTAGCACCCTTCTTTCTCAACTGCTGGATCCATGTACACCATGCAGTGGCTCTGAATGCTGCTGACAGCCTTGGAGGAAGGAGGCTTTACTGATAGCAAACTGTTGAAGCAAAGCTTTGGCTGGTGTCACCAACACAGCCTCTTCCAGACAACCTAAGGGTGCCATAAGTGCAGTGCAGAGGACAAGTGTCTCTGCAAACATAGCATCCCTCCTGGGACCTCATCTCCCACGCACTGCAGCCTCACCCAGTCAGAACTGATACTCAGAGATGACCTGATGGAGCTACAAAAAGGACAGAGCTCCTCTCACCCTACCTGGGACGTGGCATCCAGGAGCCTTACAGTGTAGTGTCTGGGCTTACTTCCCCCAAACACTTTTCCCAACTGCAATATTTGCATCTGTTTGAACCCCTTTTTTTGTGGCAGCATTCCTCTAAGGACAGGGGTCTTGGGATCTCTGCATCTAACATGAGTCCTGGGGCTGAATCTGTTCTGAGGGAAGAAGCTGTTCTGAGGGAAGTACGTTTTCTGAGAAAGCTTGTGAAGCAAAGGGAATTAAGTTTGAATGAGTTCTAGCTTTATTCCACATAAATCTCCTGACCATTAACCTGGAGTCATTATCCTTAAGCACCAGCGACTGCAAAGGCCCTTCTTAGACTTCTGAGCAGAGGCAGGGAAATACACACAGGTTGGCATGCCCCTTGAGGGAGCAGCAATAGACAGTGGGCAGTAAGAGTTTGGTAAGGGAGGTAACAGGCCTTAGCAGGTGGGATTTGTTAAATCTGTGTTCATAAGCAGACTCCTGCTCTTACTGAGAAAGGAAAAAATCTTGATATTTCTGCATGTAGCTGAAGCAAGCAAAATGTCTGAAATATCTGATGTATGTCTAGTCTGGTTTACAGGGACTCAACAATCCCATGTGTTGGATGCTTGGGGATGAAATAGAGCTAGACCCTCAGGCACAGTGACCTGTAAATCTTAAATGTGTCCACTTGATTTTTGAAAAGAGAGAGAAGCAGCCATAAGGTCAGCATCTTTGCCTTATAAAGCCTGAGGCTTTGAAGAGTTATTCAAGGCAATAATTTATCCTGTGCCTATGAGGAGCTAAACAGAATGATTTTTTTGCTTACAGGAAATAACAGCAAAACTTTGCTCCTGTTGAGAAGAAGACATGGTATCTTAATTAGCTAAAGAACATAGTTATGGCTCAGATGATCTCCCTGACCATCAACAATAAAATAGACAAAGGCTTAACATATATAGGACATATTATTTCTCTACAAAGGGGAGGATTTATGCACAGTGCTTCCTTTAAACTTTGGATATTTTTCTTACTGTATTGCAAACAAATCCTCCCCCATTAATGAGTAAGACTAAAATTTAAGATAAAGCCTTTTAGTCTGTAATTTCAAGCTCCTCAACAGAGAAAATTTAATATGTAATGATGTGACTTTTTGTTTTCTATATCTGTGATGCTCATTATTGCATCTCCAGACAATGAAGTTACCTGTGCTACAGCCAGTTAAACTCACATTTTCTTGAAGATAGGTGGAGATTTGGCTAAAACCCAGTAGCACATTTTCTGTAGAACATGATCTGCTTATCTTCCTCATAGCAGGAGTTACTGAAGAAATATGTACTCTAAGAATGTGCTGAAACAGTGCAAGCATCTCTATTGTCTCACAGTACATTGAGCATCTTTTGTAACAGGAGTGCTACAGAAAAAGGAGGAAGGACTTCTTACAAGAGAACTCTGATAATTTGCAAATACTGAAAAACTCAACAGGGTATGGGAACATGATTTCCCCCCCACCCCAGTGATTAAAACTTGCTTATAACACATAGAATCTTTTATCTGGAATTTAATTAAGCAATTCTCTCAATGAAAGGCAAAGCAGGTTAAAATTTGGTTTGGGCTTTCCTAACTGTACAGCATTTTTGTAGCTCAAATGGCTAAGATTCAAAAAACAGTTTTTTTATCTTGAAATCAGCCAAAAAGATTCCTAATAAATGTAATATAATCCTTAATAAATGTAAATTCTTAATAAATGTACAAGATCAGCTGAAAAATAAAGAAACACCTTTAAAAAACTGGCAACTTTCCTGATTTTATTGACAGTGAAAGTATTTTCAAAAATAATTGGGAAGACTCAGTTTAATGTATTTTGATGTAGTAAGAATTTCTTTCACTGCTCCTTTCTTTGCCTCTAAGTTTACCAATTCATCTCTAGCATTCAGATTTCTATGTTTAAAATAGACTGCTGAGTATCTGTGTTTGTAAGCAATGCAGACCAAAGAGCAACACACAGCAATTTCTGCAGCTAGCAAAGAACTTGACTTTGAATTGTAGCATGTTTCAAAAAGACACGTTGGCTTTTCTCTTTGTTACAAATTCTATTTGATTGCCTCCATCCTTATCAGTAGGTATTTTGAATTTTATTAGTTCTTCAGCATACCAACAAAGTATCTTTAATTTAAAAGCATGTATGTGACTCCTCTTCTAAATAAAAGATGCATTAACTTTATGATAGTTAAGATGTTCATTTTACACACAGTATTGTGACAATATCAATTAACTCCATGCCTGGTAGCAATATCAAGAAAGAGTTAAATGGGCACACAGACATCCTTGTGATGCTTCCATCTTATCCAGGGTGAAACTGAAGGATGTTGATGTAACAAGAAAAGCTTCTTGTTTAGCTCTGGTCTGGCCTCTCATTAGACAAATTCAAAATTAAAAAAAAAAAAGAAGGGTGTATGCTTGTGACAACTTCAGAATTTGCAGTATTAGGTAAAATATGGCACATTTATTTAGAAAGTTTATTCTTGAATAGATCTGCCTTCTGGTGGAAGAAATTGACCTTAGTTGTGTTTCCTCTCCCATTGAAGATATCACATTGCTTTTGAAGGAACTATTATTAACAATATCAAACAGCTAGTGATGATGACTGTGAAGAGCTCACTAATTGCTAAAGCTGGTTACAATCTAGACCATCTCTAGATTTTATGTTGTGTTCAGTGGAAATTCATTCCTGTGCTATTTTGGCTCTACTAACAACATTAGTGACATGATATTTTCTGCCTACTGCCTCCTGGTTTATCAGTGTTGTGGGGTTTTTTATTCTTGGTATCTGAGTCGAGTTTGCATTGCTTAAATGACCTCTCTTTGTTCTTTTTTCTCTCCCTTAAAAAATAAATACTTCCCTGTCTTCCAGTTAGAAGATCTAACTGATCAAGGCTTAGAAACCCACTGCCTCGGGTGTTTTCAGTCTCTTTTGAGTTTAACATTGTTTGTCAGGGTTCTTGCCAAGTGCCTCAGGATGCAAAAGAATCATGGACATATCATCTGGGAGAGGTTTTTGTGTTCAAGCCGAGACTGAATTGACTTACTGGCTGTATAGGGTACTAGGAAATACACATTCACTACACCTGTCTTCAAGCCAGGGCTTCAGTTAAGCACAAGAGAAGCAAAACTTAAGATTTATGTTTTAGTAGAATTGTCAGGTATGTTCTGTTTGCCAATTCTTTCTATTTCTTTTTCATATGCTCAGTATTTAAGTGGTTCTCTTGATGTTTTCTGATGCCTAATGTTTTCTAACAAATTGAATGGCAGTGCCACGTTCAAACTAATAAAATGCAAAAAAATTTGTCTGATCACAGCACAATTTGTAATTCAGTTTTCTTTAGTTCTGACTATTTTCTGACTACCTTCAAGATGAGGTTGAAGATGCTAAAGCTAATCTTTCTAACCTGAAGATTGTCTGAGTCTGTATCCACATCTTGCAAAATTGCAAATATGTCACTTCTATATCCTCTATAATAGTGTTGGGTCAAAATCAACCATGCAATTTCACAGGCATCCTTTGTCACATGGAAGGAAAATGCTCTTTTTGGTGACATTACTATGAAGACAACATGTGCTGGACAGACAACATAGGCCAACATTGTGGATTTTGCAAGGTGCCAATACACCCATGCAGTAATTCTCATTTTTCCTAAATTTCATGTGTTCATGTCCCTGCACTGCCGTTTGCTGTCGTATTTGAAGCTTTCAGCCATACTTTCTTTCTTATAATGAATGCTATCAAGTCCTTGCTTTAAAAAAGTGTTTGAATTAGAACACAAACAGAGTCATTGGAGTGTCTGGAGCCAAGGACAAATAGGGCTATTAGTATTTTCTTTGGCATTGGCAGAACAGAGGATATGAGTTTCTGGGATACTAAGTCTCCCACATACAAGAACCAAGATTGAAGGGAGCTACAGATTTGCAGGTTAGGAGGGGATTTGGAAATGGGTTTTTTTGGAGGCTTACGAACATATGAAATAGGGCTTTGCAACAAAAGCAGTTCATGCCAGCACTGATGTACTTCCTAGATCACAAAGCAGTGAGACTCCTACAGTGTAGTTGCTTCTTCAGAGATGGGTGTCCCATCCCTTGCAGTGCTCAAGCTCAGGCTGGATGGGGCTCTTGAGCAACCTGGTCTAGTGAAAGTTGTCCCTGCCCATGGCAGGAGGTTTGAAATTAGGTGATCTTTAAGATGCCTTCCAACCCAAACCATTCTATGATTCTATGATTCTTTAAGGCTCAGTTTGAAAAGCTGAGGAAATTTCCCTTTTATCCTTCTTTCCTTCTCTGAAGTATGTATTTGAAGACAAAGTGCAATCTGGCAATATAGTAAAAAAGTATATAAAGCACCTTGAATTCCTCACAGCATTATCCAAATGAAAAGCATTCTGATTGTCAGATGTTGCATGTTGACCCACACTGGTACTTTCTACGTTAGACATCTGTGAAATACAGGACTTGTATCATCTCAATCTTCAAGTATTTTAGCATGAACATTATTAGGGCTTTACTTTTGTGAAACAACAATACCTGAGCAAAATCAGTTTTCTCATAGTCCAGTTCATCTCACTTACCCTGGATTCAGCCCATCAGCCCTCAGATGCTCTAATGGGCAGTGATACCTCAGTTGCCTTGGTTTGAGGGAGAAGCTTGTGCTCAGAGACCTCTCAGCAGCAATGTGTGATGGAAAGCCTATTTTAGATTTTGCACAGTGATGTTCATAGGGGCTGTGTCCAAATCAGCACCCCCCTTAAGGAAATTCTGTGAGGGTCTCTTTGCCTTGCAAAGGATGGAGATTTCCCAACAGCCCTTCATGTTCTGACAGTGTCTGGCCAGACTTCACAGCCCAATGAGTGTTGCATCCAGTCTGGTGCAGTGAGCAGTATCTGATGTGCACAGCCTACTAGCACAGCAGAAGTATCTGCTCACTCAGAATCAGTTTCTCCTGTGATACCTAAAATTTTGTCCAGCTGCCATTGAAAGCAGTGTGGCTAACTGAAAAGTTCAGTGGCTAACTGCTTTTTTTTTTTTTTTTCCAGCACTGTTAAGAGCATGAGATTATTTTACTCACAACATGCCTTCCATCCTTGTCTTTACCTCTGACAACAACATTCCTGCTCCCAACCACTGATTTATTTTTGCTGAGAATTTCAACAAAAATAAGCAATTTTGTCAGGCACTGAGAAAAAGAATACAGACAGAAGAGAGAAAATCTGTAGTGGACTGAAGACCATGGGGAATTCTTGCTTCATTTGATCTAAATCAGCCTCTATGACTTCCATTCCAATTATTGTTTCTTTTGACAAGGATAACCGATGTAGAATTAAAGCACTTGGGAAGGAGAATAAATCACAGTCATCAGGCTGCAGAGTGCTTCATTACGTAAGATAATCTATCAGCTTTACATGGGGGAAAAAAACATAGGAAAAAAAATTGCTTTTCACCCAAATCAGTTCTGAGGGGAGAAGGCAACATCAGCGTATAGTATTCAGTGACTGACAGGATGGAGGTACAGGCTTTGGTTATGAGATTTTCCTCCTCAGCAGGGTGCCTGATTCTTGTGGCTCTGCCAGATCTGGCCTCTCAGAGTACATATGGCTTTAGTCAGGGCTTTATCATAGTGCAAAAGAGCACAGGACAGAGGTCTGAGACCAAGAAGGGATGAGAAACTGAAGAGTCAAGCAGGTGGTCTGAGGATGTGAAAGAAAGGTGGGAAGAGGATAAAGGATCCCTTAAGGTGAAAAAGATGATGGCTAAACAACAGGTAAAATGAAGATGTGAAGGATTGAAAAGAGAAAAAGAAAAAGCAAACCAACAGCACAACTTCTACGACTACTTTGAACAGGAAAAGCTCCTTGACCTTGGCCAAGAGTTCTTTGGTCTTTTAACACAAGTAGGTGGTGATAGTGGAGTGAGAGAAGATGAAAAGCCTGGGTGACGTTCTCAGAGAGGCACATCTTGCTTAAGAACTATGATAGTGGAGGCAGAAGGTTGTTTTTAGTGTTATATTAAGCTGTGTGACATGTGATGGGGCAGGGGAGGTATCAAGTGGAACAAGAGGACCAGACATGTTGCTGGTATGAGCGGTACAGATTTAGCATGCCAATCCAAGTGAGGTGGGATGTGGAGGAGGGATGTGTTCTTCTCACCAGGAGTGTTTCCTTGCACCATTTCAGTTATCGCTGAGCCAAGCGATGCTGCAGGGTGGGAAAAAGGAGTGAGTAGATTGATGCTTCCATTCCCCCTCTAGATGTGGGCAAAATGGGTATGTTTAATAAATGATTATTTATTTGTCTTAATGCTCAAGGAAAATTACATTCTGGTAGCTGAAGAGGCTGAAATATTTCATATGAAGTACAATCAGACATTTTAAGCTTCTGTGATACTGAGTTCTCCTAGGGCTAGTTCTGAGGATAAACAAACAGGCCTCTCTTCATGATTAGACTCAACATGTTGGTGATGTCACAATTGTGTATCAATCACTGAACTGAATCCATCTATCTATGTCACATACTTGAAACAGTCATCAGAAGATGACTTAACTTTCATCAAACGCGACTTCTAAGTAGCAGCGTACCACCACTTTCGAAATTCATTCCAGTCCCCTACCAATTCCATTGGTATTCCAGATCGATGAATATTTCTCTTTCCTTCCATCTCTGGTTTTAAATATAAACAGATGGAGAGCTTAGAAAAAAACAAAAAGGAAATGCTGTATGGTTTCTAGCTATTGGTAAATACCCAGATAAAGTGTCCTCAATAGATTAAAGAAGTAAGCTCTTAAGAAGCTTATCTAGCCTCATCTCCTACTATTTGACCTTTACTTTTTTTCAGAGTTAGTACTGATTTGATTTTTTTCCTGAAATCATTTGCTTCCAGAGTGGTCTGTCTTTAAAATGTGTGGTTTTGCCCAGTGTGTGTTTTGGTGTGGGCTGCTGATGGATGAATAGGTGGCAGCTCAGAGGACAGCAAGTGTTCAACCACCACTTCAAACACTGGAAGAAGGAAGAATTTGTTCTGAAACAGGGAACACATCATAATGTAGCTAATGTGAGATGCTGAAAGCTGATGAGGCAATAGGAAACACACAGATCTTGTGCTAGCATATGTCTGATAGCAAAATAATTCATCACTTAAAGGAAAGAGTGAACATGAGGCTCTGAACATTGCTGTACTTTGGTCCTTGTTGCATAGGGGAAAATACATAAACTTCAGTATACTACCAAACTGTCTGAAAAAGTAACTGCAATGTTGAAACAATAGGTCAAAACTTGTATGAACTCATTCAGGGCCTGAAAGTTTTAAAAAGAGTTCATTCAGTTGGAGCAGGAACTCAAATATCCCAAGACACCCAACCAGCATATATCAGCACTGCTAATTTCCAGACTAAACCTCTAAGGTGGGCAAGACAGATCCACTGTGGAAAACAACTGTCCTGGTAGTCCAGAGGCTTCTATAGTCCCACAGAGCTTAGCATAAGGAAGAAATGGTGTAGGTTTTTAAGAGGCAAGAGGAAGCCCTTCCGCCATGCAGTGTGAACTCAAGTCCTCTTTGAACTTTCTGGTGCTGAAAGTTTCCCTGAAAGATGAGAAAACCTTTTGTATGATGGAAACAAATGTTAGCTATATGCCTCAAAGGAGTAAAAGATGCGAAGTTTGCCTTGTGTGGAGCTGAGATAAAAGCTTCAATTAAAACGTTTCAGAAAGTCAATATAACAAACCAACATCCCTGTATGGAGGCCTGCTTAAAAGCTTTCACCCGTATCAACAGATGTACTGTTCTTCCCTCAGGAAAGTTTAAGAGAAAATTCCCATTAGTTGTAGCCCATTTGGTGCTTCAGTGTATGTGTTTGCAGCCATTTGTGCACCACAAAACCAAGAATGTCTTACCCCATTTGGACAACTCTGCTTTGCTTCTAACCCTGTCAGCAAATCATGCTTGAGGAAAAGTTTCTGATAGATCCAGTTACTCATTAGCAGCTTTACAGATCTAGTTTTTCACTTGCGTAATTTCTCTTAACTGACAAACTGCTGAAACTGGTGAAAGTTGCAGCTGGACCAGGAAACAGCAAATCTTGCTGGTTTTGTTTAATTTTCAGTGATGACAACTTGTCATTTTTTATCACTCTGTCATGGTGGTCACAGCAGAAACCCAAAAACTGAAGAACTGGGGTATTCATAGAATATAAGAATGGCATATATTCTATGGTGGCAAAGCCTTTAAAAATTTCCATTTGAAATTAACTATGCAATATGGTCTTCAGCACAGTTGATTCTGAAGCAGTCACAACAGTATCAGCCAACAAAGTATATGAGAAAGTCAGATTTCTAGAGATTAATTCAGTGCAGGAAGAAACACCTTCTATGAAGACATTACTCAGTATTAAATGGGAGACTAAACTTTATGATCACTTTTCTAAAACAACTAAGAAGGTTTATGAGAAAAGAGTAACGCAAAGTTTCCATAAATTAATCAGAACTACTACACCGTTTTGAAAACAGTGATAGTCAGATGGTAATCCAACTGCTAGGAGACTGTCTAAATGTCTACGTGCGTGTGTACATTGAAGAATTGGGTCAAAAGTGATCTGGTTATTCAAAATCTCATTGTAAAAGAGAGACAGCTAGTTAGAAGTCTATTTCTCTTAGCCTTCATTGAGGGATAAACATGCCATACAGTATTTTTGATGTCATCTAAGAGGAAATACATACAGAACTGTGTAGGTTAAAATGCAGATTAAAAATACAGTTTAAAACACAGGTTTACCTTTTGGATAAAAATCATAAGCTAGTGAATTGAACTTGGCTTTGATATCATGCACAAATGATTGATGCTCTTACTGGTGGCATGGCAGCAAACCCTGGTGAGGTGAGGCTTCTTGGGGCACTCTCTGGCTTGGGCTTTCAAGGGGGCCTCCAGGGTGCCTCCCCAGATGTAAGGGTGACCAGAAAAAACCCGAGTTGTAGTACTAACCTCATCGTGGCTGAAGGACCTGTCAGTGTGTGCCAACAAGACAAATGGTCCCAGAAGCCAGTTTACACTCATCACGGCTTTGCTCATGCTAAGGTTACATTCCTGTATTACCCCAGGAACGATTTCACTGACCTTCTGTGGGACTACTTCACAGAGCTAATCTTCCAAGACCAACCTAGAGATGTTCACTGCAGCAGAGAGGGTGATGTGCCATTAGTTATGCTTAAAGACTTAACAAGACATTGATGATGCATAACTTTTTACACAGGTTGTACACACACATATGCATTTCAGTAGCATACTTAGCACTATTGAAGAATTTATAGAAGTGTTTTGCATTTGGTAATGAGCCAAAAAAAAAAAAATCTATGGCTCAGCTGATACCTCAAAGGGATATTTAGAAGCTTTACTACCATTTCCCCTAAGGCCCTTCCCATGATAGCTGCAATACTGAGACGTAGAAGGCTAATTAGTGAAAGTTTGTAAGGACTTTGAAGATGAAAAGCTTGTTTTTTTTCTCTTTTTCTCCTTTTTTTTTTTTTTTGAGCTAAACATGCTGATGATTATAAAGGTGGGATTTTTGTCAGCCTCTTTGTTTTGCATGCTGCAGTGAAGTAGTTTGCCATTTATTCATTTTGCTGCCAGATTTTCAGCAATTAGTTTATCTACTTTACCTGCTGCTACCTTTTGCCATGCTGCCCTCTTCCCCCTGGACCAGCACTACTGAGGATGCTGGCTGATGTCCCTGCACACCACCAGGAACCCCACAATGGGCCAAGTGAAAGAAACTCATTTTCTCTAACTCCATCAGAGTTACTCCTTGACTTCAGTGAGCAACAGAAACATAACCTTGCAACCCAGGAAATGAATGGTGCTTATTGAACAGGATCTGTGGGGCCAGCTCTTATCATCTACAAAGGCAGCCCACACTGCCATTCTGCTTAGTAGGATACATCTTAACCATGCGAGATTGAAAAAATGACAGCAGCTCTGTCTCTGGAAAATTTGACAAAACCTTCTTTGCACAAAATCCAGTACAAAATACCAATATTTAAGGAGTCAAGTACTAAACAGTCTGCACTAGTGCATCTTATTCATTTAAACACGAGAGCTCAGCAGCAACAGCAGGCTTTGAGTCTAATTCTCTGAGCTTCCTGCTATTTCAATAAAAAAACTTCCCCTTCTCTTCACTGAACTCATTAGGTTGCTCTTTATCTACCACCTACGCTTCCTCAGGAACTGGAGCCTGGAACAAGGCAAACAGCAGTCTCCTTCATCACACAACTTAGTATACTTTCATATTCAGTAAAATTAGCTAATGTTATTCTACCAGCAATCTTGATGGGTCAAATTTATTAAGTTTTCATTAATCAGACAACTGCAGAATTGGAAAATTTTTATACCTATACAAGTGGGTTTATGAAACAGCTTATAGTGCTGAAAATATGTTTTGAGACATTTACATATTTGAATGTTTTTGTAGCTCAGACCTGAGGATACCTTGAGAAGATGCAAACAGCAATCATTGGACTTCATCTTAGCCACTGCTAGTTACTTGACTGCATGTTGCTTTGTTTGCCTGCATTGCTTCTGCATAGGGTGAAATGCACCTTCCCTATAAGAAAAAGCATCCAGAGAACTATGACAAAACCCACCTCTAGAGCAAACCAGTGGTGTTTCTGAGTTTGTACTGGATCAGAGCAATGTGCAGACTGAGAATTTTCTAAAATGAAAAAAAAAAAAAGTAAATGTAAAATTTAATTTTACTAAATGAAAAAAACAAGGCATTTCTTCAGCAAAGAGCTAAGAATCCTCTTTAGCACAATCTGTATTAAAATATTTATTTTAGAGCAATATGTTGTTGGAGGGAAGGCGTCTATACTACATAAATAGTTCTCCCTCTTTTTCTTGAAATTGTATTATAAATTATCACTATTAGTTTATTGAGCACTAATTTCCCAGCACATATGGGTAAGCAGTCTCTCTATATTTATGTTTTCAATATAAAGAGTGTCCCAATTAGATATTTCAAGGCAAAAATCATGGTCAGTATAACAGAAGATAAGCCACAAATTGGTAAACTGATATAATGCCCTGCTGGTTCAGTGGCTGGAAACCAGCAGGGCTCCAATCAGACCCTTTTGTGTTATACTCACTGGAGAGCTGAAGCAGCCCCAGCACCAGGAAATAACTCTTCTGCTTGGTGAACAGGTGTGAGCTACCAAAAATATTTCAAGAGTAGTTGCAGCCGGGGTTTCCCTCAAATTTCTATCAGTATTATTAAAATTCATCAGACCAAAGGTCCATATAGCAAAATATCTTTCCCAGTGGCTAAAAAGTAGGTGCTCAATGAAAGCACATAGAAAAGAAGGCATCCACGGTCTTGGAATTATTCAGTTTATGACGAACCTATTAATTAATTTCCTGATAGCCTCTAGGTAATTTTTTATTATTTCTTGGTGTGAGAAAGCATAAGTTTGAGTCATGATCATTAACTGAGTTTGAAATAGAATAGCAGTCCTTCATCCAAGAAAGTTTTCTGAGCAAACATTTTGAATGATAGCTTCAATACACCGTAACCAAGCATTGAGGACAAAATATAATCTCTGAGCCTATTAAAGTCTCCTCGAGGTAATTCCTTCTCTGTGTAAGCAGGTGATAGGCTTGCAAAATAGGAAATTGCACCCTGCAAGAGGATATATACATACCTGCGGCTTGTTCTGCCTGCTGTGCAAATCTTTTTGCATGGAAAGGTGAGACCAGAAGACTACACACCCAGCATCTCTTTTCAGAAGGCACATATGGGATCTTTTTTTCCACATAAAATCTAAGGGTCTGATTTCAAAGGGACCTCACTGTGCGAAGTACCTACAAAACCTTGCTAAGAAACATGAAGTGCACAAAACAGCCTACAGCCTGTCAGGGGTTTCAGCTACAGAGCTAATACTTGTGTAATTGCACTGATCCTTTGATAAAGAAACTGTACAAAAGGCTGCCACCACCTCAGCTAAAGTCATAAGCATTGGCTCAAAAACTGTCTTCTGTAGGTAATTCTCCAAACTGTCTCCTGCTATAGCCAACACTTCTTCTTCCAGGCAGGACCGACAGTCAGTTTCCTTTCTGTGGCACTGCCCCATATTCCCCTTGCTACATCGCCCTCCTCTAAGTAATACAAGTCCAAAAGACCATCCAAGAAGCAAATCTATCCAATCCTGTCCAAAACATCTCCAGAGGGCTCAAACCATTGTTGCAAAATAAAAATAACACATGTATAAAGGGATCTAGTTAATGATTTAGGAAAGAAAATGCTCTTTGTGTGCATGTGCCTTTGGTCACTCAACCACAACCAAATTACTGGTGCAAATTTATCTTAAAGAAAATACCTGTTTTCCCCAATCAGTCAACCAGTCTCTGACACACCTCTTCTTAACTCTACCCTCCACCACATTATCTTTCTGTCCTTAAAAAATATGCATTTCTGTCCTGACAGCCCTTGACAGTCCTGCAACACCTATTTGCTCCCTCCTCTTAGGCCATCCCACACTAGGTCAGGTTGCGTTTCTTTCTCTCATTCTTTTTGAAGTTTAAAAAAGAAAAAAACTGTTATTTTTATTACCTGCATGTAACAAGCTTTCCTACCTCCCAAGGTCCTTGTAAGACTAAATATGAGTCACATACTGTGAAGGAGACAGGGTCACCTCCCTCCAAGGTCTCTTCAGGATTTTTTTGGATAGTCCAAATGTCCCACCTACATCCTCTTGTCTCCTTCCTCTGGCTTCCCCCTTGTAAACCAGCACGGTGGAAATCCTCTGATGGATCTGGCCCAGCCACCAGTATTTCAATGGGCTCATCTCTGGCTAAATAATTATT
The DNA here is from genome assembly GCF_017590135.1 of Pyrgilauda ruficollis. Classification (NCBI taxonomy): domain Eukaryota; kingdom Metazoa; phylum Chordata; class Aves; order Passeriformes; family Passeridae; genus Pyrgilauda; species Pyrgilauda ruficollis. The sequence continues at coordinate 30,316,844 of NW_024519206.1, read as the reverse complement.
TTAAGCTTTCCAGTGAGCATTGTCCCTCTGGGAGAAGTGACCTATTGATCTGCACCAGTTTCTATTGAAGGGAAGCATTAGAAAGCCAATGCAATTAGCATGCTGACAAGGCTGCTTACAAAGATGAATTTTTAGTCAGTGTTACCTCTAATAACTATTGCCTAATCACATTTGGTTTAATTACATATAGATCACTGATTCTCCCAGGAATTGCCTGGTGCCTGCCTGTCTTTTTGTGCTGGTTTCAAGTGCCTGTTGGAGGCAGCCTGACCATCAAGTAACTATGAAGGTGTCCCTTGCTGCTGCCTCCCCTGTGGTGGAAGGGGAAGGCTCGGTAGGTGTACAAAGTCTTCCTCATCAGGCATTGATATGAGATGGGAGAAAGCAGCCTGACTTTTGGGAGGAGGGCAGCTGTGTGTGTGCTCTTGAATTGTTACTTATTGTTTATAGACACATGCCTCTGGGGCATGCCCATTGCTCTCTGCTGCTAATGTTCCCAGATTTTGGCACACAGACATTTTGCTACTTTCTACCATTGGTACAACTCATGTCTGATGGCAGCTAGGTTTTTAGCTTAGCACTCAAAACCAAAGAATAATTGAAAGTCTTGCTTGTTTACAATTCTGTTCCAGCATCATTATTCACAGCAGCAAAACATAAAGTGGCCAGATTTTTTAGGCAGATCCCCACTGGATACTAAACCAACAAAACAAGTACTAGAAATAATCTTGCTTTAGCAAGCCCCAGGGGCCAATACACTAATTTTTAAAAGTATATGGAGGCAGTGTTTGCATTAGGTAAAACCATGGCTTTTTAAAAAATGTTATTCTGCATTATGTTAAACTCAGACTGGAGTATTCTCCTAAGATACAAAAAGGCTGGATGAAGAATTCTCCCTACCAGCAGTATAATGATCACAAACCAAACATGAACCTAGATCTCTTTGATCTGACACAGCCGGTTTGCATTACTTTAAGATTTTTCACAGCCTCATCTACACAATATTGCTTTTCTTGCAAGACATGGAGAAAGCCAGTAACTGAGAACTGGGGAAATAGAATTATTCACAGTTACATGCACAAGATCTTTTGAGGGCAGGAGGATATCACACTTGTTATGATGCTGTCACTTGTACCTTGTCACCAAGGGGTATAGTCATGTCCTTTGCATGCACATTGCCATGTCACAAGTCAGCTCTGTGGTGCATGCAGTTCTTGCAAGTCTGCTAAAACTAAGCTGCCAAAGAGAAGGATTAATTTTCCATCGGATCATTGCAGCAACCCTTTCTAGCAGCATCCCATACATAGGTTGGATTAAATGTACCATGAACCTGTACTCCAAATGGACTGGAAAATAAATTGCCTACGCAAGCTCATTTTTTCAGCTTGGTTTGCTGGGAGACCTATTTTAAAGCTACATATGCTCTGGACAGAGTTTCTTCCTTCCAAGAGAGGGCACCATTAGCTTTCCTTCTGCTGCTCTTTGAAGCAGGGGTAATAGGAATAGTCCCATAGGGGCTTTGCAAGCTTTGGTTCCTTTGGGATATCTCAAATAGCTGCAGATGTGCTCTACGAATGCCCCATAGGATGTCTGCCCACAGGGGCAAGGGCTGTGCCTGAAGGACCCCACCACTGTGCTGTGCCAGAGCTGCATTCCTGTGACATTTATGCCTAGCCAGGCTTGGTTTGACCTAGCCTGGCCTCCATGGGCAGCAGTAGAGGTTACACATTGCTCTATTTCTTACCCACAACCAGCAAATTCACAGAGATCCTCAGCTTTTGATGACTTAACAGGATCCAAGAGCTAGATGGGAATCAAACCAGCTGTGACCCTTACTAGATGTACTTTGGCTTGCTAAATTTGTGCCAGGACAAACACTGCTAAATAAAAGTTGTCTGTGAGACACAGATATCCATCTCTTGTATCATCACTGCTCCTATCTGAGAGGGACAGTGTCCAGTGAAGTCTAGAGCAATCCATAAGTCTGTGTGCTTTCAAAAAAGAAAAGGAAAAAGAAAAGGTGCAAACACACAATACATACATACAGTACAGGATAAAGATGAATAACACTTACGGTGCTATTTCTGATCTAGTTCAGTTTCAGGGCTGTAACTCACTGGAGAAAGCAGTCTCTGAGGTTAACACACACACATTGAATAACATTCCTTCTGCTCTCTTTAGAAAGAAAACAGGTTTTCAAGTAAAAGGATTTCTGCAACAAGAGCTCTGGTGTTGAACTTCACACAGATGGTACTTATTAAAGAGATTTCAATTCCCAACAAACAATTTAAAGCACCACCTGATCTGCAATTCCAGCTCCTCTCTCAAATAAACAGCAATAATTCACATTATGGGACTAAGGCTTTACTTCCTCCATTTATGTTTACAGATGTGCTCCAAGCAGGCCATGCGGGGAGCAAGATCAGCCACCCCACTGAGCATCCTGAGCAGGACACGTCCCTTTGTGCCTGCTGTGCCAGTGGCACCCCTCCTGGGGGTCTGCCATGGGTCTGATGCAGGAGTCTGCTGACAAAAGAACAGAGCCCATCTCAGACAGCAAACATAATGTCACTTTAAGGAAGCTGTCACCTTCACTGCTGTTCCCACCCCCCACCTTTGGCAACTGCAAGGCCCCTCTTTCTTGCCAGACCAATGCCTGGTACAAACACCCCGTATCAAATGCTGCTGCAGAAGCCTTGCCCCAGTCAGCAGCCTGAGGACAAGAACAAACAAGGCCATTTGTGACGAGTTACTGCTGCAATGTGACAGTCTCAACAGTCTCAATGATGGTGAAGCCCTTCCATGTTCAGTGCTGTAGGAGGTATGTGGGTTTGTCCCAGGTGCCATGGTAGGTGGTCCAGCTGTGGCTGTGAGCCTCCTCAGGCCACATTATCTGTTACTGGCTCCCTTGTACATTTCTGATGTGTTCTGATGTAATTATTGGGCATTCATTCCCCAAAGGCTGGCTTTGTTGTTTTCCTGGGTTGAGGTCAGGAGTGCCAAAGGGTAAGGCTTGCTTAGGGCTGCTGTTAATAATGATGGAGCCTATGGAAGAGACTTGTATTCCTCTCCTATCTTTTAATAGCAATTTTCTATATCTTATCTTAATCTGCCTTTTCCTGTGCAGGCAGATAAGGAGGTTAAACTGCAGCTGTGTTTCTTTGGCTGTCTTCTATTCTTGCACTCTCCGTCACTTTTCTGTTTATTTGAAGTTGACTGCACTGAACTCAGTGGAATTTCTGAATGCTCATCCTTCCCAAACACCCACGCTTTTCTATACTTATACCATTCTTCATTTTAAGTTCCTCTCTTTTTGGTGCTTTAAAAGTGGGATTTAGCAAGTCAGGGTCCTCACCCTTCTGGGGTAAATGCAGAGGCATTGCTGTGCCTCTGTCAGATACAGACAACAGCAGTTTCCTGTCTGATAAGGACTTTTAAATCTACAAGTTGCTTTCTGATCTTCAGAGGACGTGCATAGATGTACAATGTATATTTCAATTTCCTTTTTGATACTAATTATTCTTCTTCAGAGCAATACTAACTTATCTAGAATCTTCACAAGCCAGCTGATTTCAAAGTGGGGGGTGGGTAGGAATGAAATCATGTGCCAAAAGAGCAAATATTTATTTAATTACTTTTATTAAAATAAAAATATCATGCATTAATACGCATTAGACATTTCTGAGAACCAGTAATATGAAGATTAAGACTACATAATTTCTGCATAAAATAGGTTGAGCTGGTAAAACATGCAGCCTATGTACTGGAAGGGTCTGGATGGAAAGATGAAAATGAGAAAGGTGCTATTGTGGCTTTTTTTTTTTTTTTCCTGTGTACAAAATTAGTCTATAAAGACAAAAATTATTTCATTTACTAATTGTGATACCAGGGACCTATCCAGGCTGAATGCATACTGACAATTCCAGCTCCTCTCCTCTTTGCTGTCTTGCCAATGCAGTGTATTTTGCTCTGTTGTGCTGAAGACCCTGCAATTCCTTTAATCTTTGTCAGCCACATGTTCCACCAGTGGGATATTAAACACCCATACTCAGGGTACACTGGGGCTTCATTTGGCTGCCTTTGCTAACAGAATTTCTCTTCCTGCCTAGTATAGTAAAACAATTCAAGTCATCAGTGTGACTCTGGTTGAGACTTTATTTTGCCTTAGCTATGTACTTTGGAAATGGCCAACACTATGGCTTCATATGCCACACAGATCAGCCTTTGAGGGACTGCTTTCACTCTGCTTCTGCTCTTGTCATGGAAGTGAAGTGGGAACCTGACACATAAAAGAGCAGCTTTTTTTAGGCCCTGATAAGCAGCACCTGGGCTTTCATATTGCACTTCCATTGGTCACAAGGGTTGTCTGTATTATTGCTCACATTATGAAACTCCAGCACTGTGCATGCAGAGAAAAGAGTGCTGTTGAAGAGAGGAAAGAGTGCTGTTACTAGCTTCACTAAGCTCTGGATAAATCCCCAAGGTGACAAATTTTACCAGAAAAAAAAAATAAAAATCTAAGTCCATTAATAAAGAACCCTTACTGTGAGTTCTCCTCTGGCTACAAGCTACAAGCTAGCCACTGCTTTTTGTTCCGCCCAAATACAACAGTATATTACAATAAAAGTCCTCCAAAAATTAAAAACAATTAAAAAGAATAATATACACCTCATTTTTTCATCGCTCATATACAAACAATCTTTGATCAACAGTATAAACCATTAAACCATATAAAAGTCAAGAGTTTCTTATTTTACAAATAGTGCTTTCATAGTTGAGTAACTTTACAATGCTCTGAAGGTACCATCTGTATCTGTGGATATATTGCTTGACAGTTTATTGAAACCAAGTCATCATATCTTATATTCGGTTGATTGCATCAATACAAAGCAGCCTAAAATGGGCAATGGATCCATAGGATCTCTGATTATTGTGAGGGATTTTCAAAAATCACTCAACATTAGCCTTGTTTTATACTCTCACTGTAATAATTTTAAGCATCCCATTAATTTCAAGGAGAACACTATTAGGAATGTAGGATTAAAAAGGGAACGTAGGTATATGAGCCAAGCCTCCTACCATTGTAGACAACTACTTTTATTATTCCCTTTAATAAAATATGAGGATAACATTGATGGTGGTTGCAAATGCACACTCTCCAGCTAGCTTATGGGAGGTAAGGAGAAGAGTCTGGATAAATTCCAGCTGACTGGAAATTATGTACTGTATTGGCTGTGTAGGAACAACACCTTCTACCAGTCCAGTTGTTAGAGGCATTTTCTGGTTTTCTTTCTTTTGGTTTCTGGTTTTCACCTTATTAATCAGAAAAATCCATTACTTCAAAGTGAGAGATAGAAAGAGACCATAGGACCTGTGCTGCTGCATCCAGACAACCCCATCTGCACCATGTTAGATGACAGCAAAGTTGATGGAACACCAGCCCCAAATCTTGGTTGAAGGTGTTCAGCATTTTGACTGCTGACTTCATCAGTGCAACAAGTCCTGTGTCTTTTGCCAGGTAGGTCTTCAGTTACCACTTTTTTTCTCTTGGGAAACCCATTTTTGGATGCTGTTGAGTGCTTAGCTTGACCACTAACTGTAGTACAGCCAACTATGGCTGCACTTTTCTCTCCCTGCATAAAAAGAAGGACTGCACGAACCCACAATTCTCAGTCCACACAAGCCATGGTGATAGGGTGGTGATCTGCCTAACACCAGACATCAAAAGCAGGCAGGAAACATGGCAGAAAGCAAAGCATATAATGGAAGCTCTGTGATTTCAACTCCCCTGCATAATTAAAGTAATACATAACCAAAAGTGTTACTGTTTTAAAGTCTCACTGTCTGCCTACACACTTCCTCACACAAAAAAGTTATTTTATCATGCCTCATCTTCACATCACCGTATTTTTTCCTGATACTGAGCCAAAATATCATTTGCTTCTTTTTTCTTGGCTTCTTTTGCTTCTTTTTTTCTTGGCTATGTCTCTGTTTAGATATTGCATTAAGTGCAATACAGAGTAGAGGTTGTACGTTTGGCCCTGAAGTGATACATGGTCCTGATATTCAGTTTGGTTTTCTATGGACAGGCCTCACCCTCCTGCCAAACTCTCTTTGCTCAGTGGAGATCTGACCCTGCCCCAATGAAGGGTGGAGCTCTGTAGCTCTTCTCTATAAAAAGAGGCTGTGGAAGTGGTGATCAATACCTTATTCCTTTAAAGCAAGAAAACAAGACGTTACATCTTTGGTCCTAATGCAGCCCATTTGACAAGCTACTTGAAGGTGTCAAGTTTTTCTTTTGCATAAACATTTTTTTTTTTTTTTTATTATTTAAAAAGGCTTCTTGAAAGTTTTATGTCAGAACAAAGAAGGAACATTTTTAAGAAGAAAGCTAGAAAATGGGATCCCAATATAAAAATTTGAACCAGTGGTGATAAAACATTACAAAGCACTCTTGCTAAGTGTTGTACACAGAGTCTGACATTTCATGAGTATACAGTTTCCACCAAGAAGGAGGACACAGTTAAATTTTCATACTTTGTCCTGATTCAAGTGTTTTCTCATAGAGAAACTTTGGGGGAAACAATGGCCAGAGTACCATAACTGCTCATTTGACAGGCAGTAGTCATACTAACAGAAAATGTTGAACCCTGAATGTGAAAAATGAGCCCTTGTCTGGAAATGCAAAGTTTGTTTTTCACACACTGGAGCATCCACAGACAGACCAAGAACACCCCAGGCACCTTGTGATGGGATTTCTTCAAGCTGTTTGGGGTCCTGTGACATTGCTGTAACCCTAACTACGCCCCCTGGGAAGAGAAGAGATACCCCCTGTAGTACAAATGCCACATACATTGGTTTTCACACAAGCAATCTCTGCAACCCACTTCACATCAAGCTGGGTTCAAGACAGGAGCAGTGTACCTGCAGGAACAGTCAATGGCCTCAGTGATGTCCCTGTGCAAACTCAGCAGCTATCTCAGGTATGGACTGGTCAGCTGCAGCCCTTCCCTGGCATTACTCTCCCTATACAAGTCCCTTCCTTTCAAACAAACTTCAGGACCACATTCCCTAATGCTAGGGCAGGCTTCAAGTCATGGTGAAGTTGGTGGGATGGGGCATCACCCTGAGGCATTCCAGAAACCACCATCTGTTTCCAACTGCTCTCTCTAAAAAAGCTTACTTCAGTGTTGACTGTCAGCTGGGAACAATAGTAAGCCCCTGCCCTCTGGAAGAATTTACTCAACAAAATCAATTGCAAGAGGAAGAAAATTTCCCAGATCAACTCCCTTTGCAGCAGAAGAAAACAACCCAAGGCCCATGATGAAATAAAGTGCGCTGACACTGCACACAGTCACTGGAAAAGATCAAAGTAAGATGAAGACTCTTAAATTACATTTTCATAAACTTAGAAGTTATTAAAAGTAGTAAATTATTGCAAAAGGAGTTCTGTAATAACTACAGCTTTATGATAGATGCTAAGGACTAACTTGTGAGTGTTCTATTTGGTCTTCCATAAGAAATACAGTAAAAAGGGAAATTTTATCTTTCTCAAGTGGCAAGACTGTTGGCTTTCAGAAGAGGCTTTGGAATGCTATATTTCCCTATTTAGCTGTGTCTTTAAAATCAGCCTTTTCTACCCACACCTCCAGCTGACCTTTCAAGTTATTTCTGGATGTTGATTTATGCTGCTTAACCATGGTCTCCTGTATGAGCACACACAAACTGCTGGGGTCTCCTTGCTGTTTAATGTTCAGTGAACTGCAATGGGAAAACCAGGGCATTTCTGCTGCTTGTGTTTTGTTTGTTTTTGTTTTTGTTTTTTGTTTTTTTTTTTTTAAATCCTGGTGGAAATGATTTGGTATATTGCTATTATCTGTTACCTGTGAGCATCACCCTGCATAGCACCTGTGCTTCCAGCCACAGCCATTTGCTGCACAATCCCATCTGCTCCCAGTGCCACTGTATCTGCCCCTGCAGGCACTACCTAGTTTTTATTTTTTGCTGGGTTTTGAATCATTACTGCCAACTTACAAATCATGGCTTACAAGATGCCATGTACCAGAAATACTTCACAATATATAGTTGATCCCGCCAATCTGTAATCTACATTTGTATCAAGAGTTTCTGGTCCTACATCCTCTTTCCTACTTTTTTCATCAAAAATATCACATTCAAAGAGAGATGTTCTTTCATACTTAGATTGCTTAATTTTTAGATGAATTTCCTTGTTTCTAGCACTGAGTTGCTACTGAATCCCTCCTGAATTGTTTTAAAAGGGCAAGCATTAACCTCTATTCATGCTACATAATGCTGGTGATACATAATGCTATTTCTCAGTGGCTTTCTTGTTTTAGCTAACAGATTAAACAGATTAAAATCAGTAAATTCCTTTGTGCAGTAGTGTTTGAAAGATTCTGTGGGAGAATACGCACTATGTGATTTTCTAGTGTTCTGCTTGGAGGCATAACATCTTCAGCAAACTGAAAAATTATCTGTGAATTCTGTTAAGATCTTTTTTTAGTTTTAGGTACATTTCTGCCAGGGCAGTGGGTGGGGGAAAGCAGCGCTGCCTGTGTGCACATGTTGCACACTTGTGAGAGCAACACAACAAATCTGCTCCCAGGAATGCAAGGAGAAATCTGCTGCTAATTGGACATGGGAACTGAATTTTGGTTACTGTTTTAAATAAAAGCCACTGATAATTGAAGTCAAACATTGCATCTTCCACACTGCCGTGTCTGGGACTTGGTCATGGTGAGACACATCTACCAAACAGAACAATCTCTGGATTCTGACCCAACATGCCACTTCACACTGTACTGTAGTGGGACCCATGAGCTGTACACATACAAACTGCTAATGCACGTTACTTAAAAAAGGGCTCATTTCACATGACTGAAGGTTTCCTTTCCTCGGTAAATCTGTAAAAACAGTGCTCTAAGGATTTGCTGCTTGATCCTGGACTTTAGATGCAATACCTAAACTGAAACACATAATGATGTATTCTAAACACAGCAGCAGCTTAAATGTGACTGTTTCTTGCTACTTAATATAGACTACAGATCCTCTCCAAGTCAGCTGCTTATGCTACCCTCAAGCAAGATGCCAACATTCAACTAGTTAAGGGCCTTTGTCCCCAAATGAGAATTTGCTTTCTGATCTAGTGGTTTGATTAAAATAGCTGCAAAGCTGCTGGTGGGATGCATCTAAAGGACTGAGTAAATTCACACTTTAGGCACTTTATTCCTCCTACATTCAAAAGAAATGTTAGTGATGGAATAATTTTATGGGTCACTGGAAGGAGTTGCTGCTTTTCCTGCTTGTGACTGATTTATACTGTCAAGCCAAAATCTTAGCATTGCCTTGCCTGCCTATACCACACTAATAACCAGAAGATGATGTTGCATATTTCAAAGAAGCAGTAGGTAAGCCTGTGCTTCAGAAGAGGGAGATAATATTTTCCATCACTCTAGATTATTCCTTCTTTCCTTAATTCATTCTCACTGCTCCTCCTGCATTGCCAGAATAGTAACCTCAAAGGGACATGTAACCAGCCCCAGCCTCTGCCCCAGCGTGGGACAACAATTGGTAGTATTTTGCCTTGAAATGAGTGAAATGTACTGCTTAGATAGTACCCCTTTTCTTTGCCAAATGCATAAGGGAAAATTATTTCTGCTTTGAGTCCCTTTAAAATGGGAAATAAAGCTGCACGGCCAGAACTACCTGTGTTTCTTGCCTTAGTCAAGTTTAATTTAGTGTAGTTCTTCCAGTCTGTCTTGTGAGTGCTCCAATTTGCCACTATTTGCATTTCCTTGACATTTAATTGAAGTCTGTTAAACATTATATGACACTTCATTTTTCAGTTACGACAACATCTTTAACAGTTTTGTTGAAGAAGAAAGGCATTTTGACAACTTGACAGCTGCATAAGGGATCAGAACAAAAAAAAGTTTTGGGTTTGACCATCAGAAAACAGACTAGTGAGCAACTTTATAATCATGTATAGGTGACTTGGAGGCGTGTTCCTCTTGTCAGTTTGTAGCAGTAGTGGTCAGCAGGTGATGCATTGTGCCATTTTGCTGCTTGTGCTAGTTTTCCCCAGACCAATCCACTCCATACTGCCCTGGGCAGAATTGCCCATACGTCCCTCAGATGCACTTCTCACCTTTGGGCCAAAAGGCAGTATATGGAGCCAATTTGTAAAAATCTAGTGGCTTGGAATAACAGTTTCAGTTCCAGGAGATTTGGAACATAATTCTTTTCCCTGTTGGTGATCTGAGCAACACTTAGCAGACGAGCAGTACAAGCATCTGATCTTGTAAAAGATCCAAAACTTCTGTTAGAAACATTTATAAAAATACAGAATGTAGAAAGAAATTTGACTGTACAATGTGTACAGTTCTCGAGTTCATCCCAGAGTGGCTTTTTACCATGCTACCATTTGAAAATGAAAGGAATGCATCCATATTTCTTCAGTCTAGGAAGATCCTGCTCCATCCCAACATGCATCTGAGTGCAAGCTATGGGCCTCAGTTATTACATGGAAATGGGCACGGAAAGACCCAAACTACCATCAGACAGGCTTTGCAGTTTCAAAGCCCCATGTTGAAAAGCAGAGGTGCTTTTTGATGCATTGTGGTTGCCATTTGCTCTGAGCCAGAGTCCACTCTTGCAGCAGTCAACAGTTCACTTATTCAGCTTGCCTTGCTGCAAGAAGAAATTCTCTGTGGTCATGCTGAGGCTTCAATGTATTCACTTTTTGGTGCTGCTACCCTCAAGTACTCTGGGTTTTCTGCTGCAGGAACTTTCAAGAGACCATTAGATTTGGTTTCCTTCGGTAAGAAGTCCTGCTGGTAGTCAGGATTGTCCAGGTTTATTTGGTGGTTGCCTGCCTGGATCCAGTAGGGAGAGCTCTCAAAGACTGTCTTGGTCAGGGGAGACTGGTTGGTGTTGAGATACTCAGGGTTGTCCACAGCTGTGCTGTGTGAATTCTGGTAGCTGGAGTCTGTGGGGACCTTTGAGTTTGCTGTGAGAGAGAAGTTGTTGTAGATTGGATTCTGGACTGCTGAGGCAGATGCTTTCTTGGGCACCAGTTGGTTCACATACTCTAGAATAAAAACAAAAATTAAAATGAGAAGGAACGAAAAGGAAGATATAAAATTAATGCAGACATTTGTGTCACTTGGCATTTAATTTCAACCCAGCTGCCACTTGGTTTTTGCACATGGCATGTCTCAGAATTTCCCAGAGTGGAAAAGAGCCAAAGGCAGGGACTGCCACTCTGGGGCACCCAACATGCTACTCTGAGGTTCACCTTCAAGAATTTTGTTTGCCAACCAGCAGAAAGCCGGCGTGGACCATGAGACAGTGAGATAGCTACTGATGATTTTAGTGGCGCGTGGGTGGCTGTGTCCCAGATAGTGTTCTGAAATGGCAGTTTAGGAGGTTAGCTGCCAGAAGCTGTTTCCCTGGAAAAAATGTTTAGAGATGAGGAAAATGCCTAGAAAATACAGGACTGGCAATAACACTGACTCCACATTTCACGTCAGTGCTATTCCTCGCAGGGCCTTTCACCCTTTTTAGCTATGGCATATTCTTGGAATGGTTGGTTGGGATTTTTTAAGGACACAAAGCATCATCACTGCATTATCCAGCCCCATCTCCCTCAGTGCTCACTGGCTCTTTCTCTGGCTGCCTACACTGTAAGTCCACATGAAACCATGAACTTCTGTGGATTAAATTCTGAAAGCAATGAAACAGCCATAATGCTCTTTATATTGTTGAAATGGTAAAAAAATGAAACCAAATTTTTAGAGGGTATTTTCTCAAGTAGAAAGCTTTAAACATATAACCACACATGCAAACTCCCTGCCTAGATGGCACACATGGCTAACATAAGGAATCTGGCTCATGAGGGAACTGAAATGAGAAACAGTTAGAAGCAGACAGATAAAGGCAAGGAAAATGATATGTGAACAATTTTCCATTCCCATTTATTGAGCCAAAAGGGTAGAAAGCATTTGAATTGCTTCATTTATACAGAAAAGGAAGGAAAATTATTATAATTACAAGCAAAGGCCTTGTGAGTGAGTGGCCATGGGATGGAAAAACCAGAAAAGTACTCACCTGGGGCTGGTAGGAAGCTGTCATCTAGGCTGTCCTCCAAGAAAGCGCCTGTTGGGTCTGAGCTATACCTCTGGACAAAGCTGTCTTCCCGCACAGGGTGCCCCTGCTAGAATGAAAGTAGACAAAAACAATATTAAAGGGACTGATTTGTAGAAGCTGATCCACATAGCCACATAGGAAGAGTTGCTCCTTTATTAAAGGCCATTCCACTTACCCCGTTCCTGTCAATGCAGGTTGTAGCAGAGTTGTTGCTGGTAGCACTCTTAAAAGAGAGAGAAAGAAAATACAGACATTATGAGAAGCAGTTCACTCTTAAAATTTCATGCCATGTTTCCACAACGGAAAATTTTCATACCAATGAACTCAACAGAGGAGTGCGAGACGTTGAAGGGCTGTTGAAAAAGCCCTGGTGTGGCACGAGGTACTCATCCGCATCCACTATATCCTCCATGTCCTCCTCCTCCATCAGGGTGCGATAAAACTTGGAGTCTGTAGGGCTGGGCAGGTGCATCCTATCATCTCCCTGTTGAAAATGTCAGGATAAGACAAGACTTGTAGACTCCTTTCAAGCCCTCATTCTCTCCTTTTCTCTGAGACAAAGTAATTTAACACGAGGCACAAGATGCAAAATCTTGATTCACAGATTCACAGAATATTCTGAGTTGGAAGGGACCCACAAGGCAAGTCCAATGTTTATGTAAATGGCCCATTCAGAGATCTGTGTGTCTAACCAAATTTACCTAGAGTTTAGGAGAACTTAGGCCTGCAATCTCAGTCCATGCTGCTGTAAAATAACTGCATTTTGAAGAGGATCAAATTCTGTTCTCCTCTCATGGACTGTTTCTGGTCCATAACTGAGACCAGTACTAAGAAAATAGTGACCAGTCTAGACATTTTTTTTGTGGCTCTAGCTGAATGAGTTAAAACCTGTAAAGCAACAATATATCTGGCCTTCAGTTATCCATATAATATGTTCTCATATGCATTACTAGTTACTTTGGGCCTCCGATCATCAGAGGTCTTCCCACCACTGTGGTTAGTACCTGTATAACAAGATAGCGTGGAGGGTCACGGGCCATTTTTGAGAATTCAGCTATCAGCTCACGAAACTTGGGACGGCTGTCGGCATCGATCATCCAGCCTGCAGGAAAAGCAATGCACAAACAAAATTGTCTTGGTGATCAAACACTGAGTTTAATATAAAAAATAACAGCAAAAAAGTAGTGCCATGTGTGGGACAAAGAAAGGAGCTACCCCTAAGGGACCACCATAAAAAGTGAATTCATCAGCCATGGTTGTGAATTTCAGCATTTAAAATGCAGATCTTGGCAGTTTTGGGAAGACAGAAATAAAATCCCACACTGGAAAAGCTTCAGGCTAAGTCTGTCTCCTCTCCTGCTGGCCTATATCCACGCGGGCAGGCAGGTCCCACCTGAGGGATAATCCCAATTAGTTTGCTTTTAAAAAAGCTCTTGAAGGAGAGAACACAAACAAACACCAATGGGTGCCTGCAGAGGTACCAGGATTTGGCTATCTGATAGTCACTGGACTGCTTCATAAAGTCCTGGGAAGACTACAGCAGAAGCCTCCCTCTGTACCAGATGTCTTCTAAAATACAAAACATCCTCACTGGAGACATATTGAAAGATTACTGCAACTAAGCTGTATTTAATTAGTAAACTGACTTCAACAAAAGTAAGTCTTTACAGCTTAGTTTGGATCAATGCTAGAAGAGATTTCAAATATGGATACTGGAGGTTTTACATGTGATATTAGTTAGGAAACCCACACTTTCTGTAATTAACTAACAGATAAGCTGATCTAGAGACTCTTGTGTTTAAACTTAAAAATAATAAAGGTCAAGCTTAGCATGTCTAGAGGAACACAGAAGAAACAGCCTATCTATATTGATGGGAAAATGAAGTGGTAATATGCCTTCTGAAATCTGCATTAGACAAAGACATCCATGTTAGACAAAATCTCATAATTTCCAGTGACTTTTTATCACGCTAGAAATATCATTGCCCACTAATTAAAAAAGAAATGCTTCTTGCTATTAGACAAAATTGAGTGTTTGGGAGTTTACCGTTCTTGCAGGAATAGAATCTACTGTTTCTGACTTTATAAGTTGCCTATATTTAAATGCTAGTTTTTAAATTTAAAAATTAGTAATTATTTTGCAATAACTTTGAACATTTCAGATTATACTTTCTGATTATAAAAGAGGTGACTGGGAATCCTGAATTCCTTTAGATAAAATGGCACGGCTTCAATAGGGTCTGCACTGTAGCCTGCAAACATGAGTTGACCAGAGCAGCAGAAGATATGCAACTGAGTCCTGTGCCAGGAGAAAGACTCAGCCCCCAGATCCTCACACTCTTGCATTTAAACTCAGTGTAATGGCATGGAATGGATGGGGACACTCCATTGGCTGTGTTTTACAAGCAACAGGTACCAGATTAGGTGCCTGGCAAAATGCCTTCTTTCTACATCTGGACTGACCCTATGGAAAGATAGGGGCTGAGGTGTCAGTAGGGTTCAGAATCTCTGAGGAGGAGTTTCTAGGACATTGCTTTGGGATCTGGGCACCTCCCAGGCTAGGTGTACACTTCTGAATGCAGTTCCTGTTGCCCTGCTGGGCACAGGATCGGGGTCACCTTGTGTGATGCTTGTCCCACCACAGCAATTTGTGGGTGCTCTAGGATTCCCCAAAAGTGCTGCACTACAGAGTGTTCATGGTGGCTCCTGTTTCAGGAACAGGTACGTATTGCTCCAGTGAGAAGGTCTTAAATGCCACCTAGTGGGCTGGCTATCACATCCTCACAGCAGTGAGCAGGGATGTGGCAGTCATGGCCTAGAGATGTGCAGGAAGCCAGATAGTAATCTGACATTTAGTAGGTGATACAGATGGAAAGGGGGTTTGAGGTTCAGAAGCCCTTTGACGTGCCCTAAACCAGCCAAAAGTGCTTCAGAAACCCTCTGCTCTTGAGCTACTATACTGCAACAGCTGCATGCCAAAAAGGGACCAGCCAAATTTTGAAAAGGAATTCTGAATCCTCATGTGTATCTAATATTATGATTGTGCCTGCACTCCCAACAGTCCTTTAGTAATAATCCACCTGTATGCTTGCAGTGGGAAGCACATTACTGAATCGGGGGTGGGGGGGAGCTTGGAGGAGAAGGCAGTGTTGATTTTATTTCCTAGACATACAAAGTCAGAGTATCAGGCAAAGTGGTTGGTGTCACGCTAATTTATAGTGCCTGACCATATAGGTTTAAAATAATTGACAGTATCAGTCAGTGGTGTGAATGGTGAAAAAAACATTAGTTGGTTGAATGAGTGACTCATGAAGCCACATCCCGTGCTCCTAGGTAAAGCTCAAGGTGTGGGAATACACTCTGGTGTCACCACTCATTTCACACAACCCTATTTCTGTGCCATTACTGTGGATTAGGAATGCAGCACAAAATGCAACTGAGTTACTTATTCAACTCAGATGAGCAGCCAGAATCCCAGGTGTGAACTCACATTTGACCATGATCATGTACACATCGATGGTACAGATGGGGGGCTGCGGCAAACGCTCGCCCTTCTCCAGGACAGAGGAGATCTCACTGGCAGGGATCCCTTCATACGGCTTGGAACCAAATGTCATCAGCTCCCAAACTGTCACACCTGCAGGGTGGGAAGAGGAGAAGATCATGAAAAGAGACTGCCAGAAGCTGGACTGCTCTGCCTGGGTGTGAAGTGGCAAGCAGAGAGGGGTCCCCTGGAAGCATTGTTTTGCCAGAACCCCAACCTGAGAAACCATTTTCTGCCATGATTTTATAGAGAGATTAATATAACACTTTGAAATCATCCTGCTTCCATTTAAGGTTTTGCTCTCTTCCTTTTTTTTTTTTTAATCTCAGTTAATATATTACTGTTGAACATTCTACAAACTTCCTGGCCCCACAGAAAGGAAATGCAGGTTACTGTCTCTCTCAACTGCAACACAGCAAGTGGTTTTAAAAATGGACGTTCTGTTTTTGTTTGAAAACAATCTCTCTGGAGATGAGCAGAAGCAGTTTTTGAAAGACGTGTAAACCAGCTGCCTAAGCGTCATTTGCTGACATACCATGGACTCTTGTGATGTAGCTGTTGTGATTGTCCAGTAGCTTAGGATACAAAACAAGATTTTGGATGCCAAGATACATAAATGGATTAAGAAGACCAGAGGCTGTACTGTTTCAAAAAGGACATAGGATCTGACCATCTGTATTAAATATTTTCCAGAAATGTAAGAACCCATGAGGGGGAATTTTGCAATAGGTTGCTTTGAAAAGTTTCCTTTCTGCTCCTTTCTTTCAACCTGGCTTTATGAACAAAACAAATACAAAATAAATTCTCCAAGGAGGTTATCATACTGCTTCCCTTTTAGCATTGTCCTCTCAGTACCAGGACAGCATAAGCATTTCAGGCCTCAGCAGAGTTACACTGATTGACACCAACTGATAGTGTGGCCAGCGATTTTAATTCCTCCTAGCTATCTGTCTCTATTGCCAGCTCCATTATATTTCATGTGAAGCTGCTGAAGAAAAACTTTAACAGAACTTCAGCAAATAGACCAGTCTCCTACCTGTGGCCCTTTTCAGGGGAGGGCTCATTACCCAAAGCATATTCTTTGAAACATCTTACACCTCACTCACATGCAGTTTCATGGGGATTTTACTTGTTGAATAGGTGATTTGGGCACTGTGTTTATATATTTGATCTCTTCTTCTCACAATACAAAGTAAAAAGGTCAGTATAGAGTCAGCAGCAAATCATGAAATTTTCCAACCCATCTGCAATAATTGTAACTGCTTTTAAACTCACCATAACTCCAGACATCACTTTGATGAGTGTAAATTCGGTGTAAAATTGACTCCAATGCCATCCATTTAATAGGAACCTAGGAAAATTCACAAAGAATCCTTAAGAAGCTGACCTAAAATTTTTCAGGGATATTTACCACCAGGTGGTGTGTAAATCAATAGTTTGGTTGCAGAAGCTAAAAGCAGCCAGCAGATCTATCTGAATGGTAGAACAGGCAACTTTTGAGTTCCCGTTTATTATTTTCATATATTATGAAGAATCTGAAAACATGTGGAATACTAGGGGCATCAGAAATATCTCCTACTAAACAGTTTTACAATATTTTTAACAGTCAAATAAGTACTTTTTAGCCTTCTGTCAGAATAGGACACAAATCCAATCTTAGGCTACATGACTGATCTACACTCATATGGTTTCTATTTATGGCCTCTGCAATATTTGCAGCTTGTCTTTAATTTCTCAGCAGGACACATTCTCTCCATCAGCACGCAGTACAACACAAAAGCATGTTGAACCAAGTCTGACAGGTCTTTCTTCTGCTATAAATATACAACATTCCCTTTCTCTTTATAAACTGCACAGTCTTATTGGTGTTGGCTACACTGATGAATTTTCCCAGACTTTCTGGGTGGGAATTTCAAAAGCGTTTGCTGCTCTGCTACCTCTGCTCCCACTGCAGTCCCACTGGCCTGATGCTGCTTTGGCTGATTTCAGAGGACTTCCACAGGCTTCAAAGGCAGCATGCTGAGATGGCAGCTGAGAGCTTTGAAAAACATATTCTCTTCTCCCTGCCTTTGTTTTAGGCTTGTGTGCAAGCACAAACACCAGTTTATTCTGCAGTGTGCTTTACCTTGCCTCCCTCAGCATGATATTCCTTCTCGTCTGCACCGAGCAGCTTTGCCAGCCCGAAGTCCGTGATTTTCACATGTTGAGGAGTCTTAACAAGGACGTTCCTGGCAGCAAGGTCACGGTGCACCAGGCGCCGTTCCTCCAGATAGTTCATTCCCTGCAAGGTAACAAACACACTGCTGGTCAGGCCTCGTGCACTCGGAGCTCGGACAGACAAGTCACCAAATGTCAGCTGCTTTGTGGTAACTACAGACACCACCATAAACACATGGTAAGTTATCCCACCTGCACTCTCCCTTTACATGAAGTTTATTGCAGGGCGAGGATGAGTGTTACTATTATAATATTATTGACTGTTCCTATTACTCTGCAGAAACCTTCTTGTGGGTCCAGGCACTGGTGTAGTGATGAAGGAAAAAGACTCAGTAGTGGGTAGAATAGATAGTAGCAGGGGATCTTGTTCCTTTAGGACTTAGTTCAAGAAATACAAAATCAGGATGGAACTTAAAAATAAAGGGACGAAGTCTTCTTTCGGCTGCACTTGTGCAAACCCAATGAGTTCAGGAGAGCACAGTACAGAGTTTAACTATCCCCTGCTATTATATACACACACCAACCCTACACAGAGTATTTAGACAATTACTCAAAGTTGCTCGAACTGTGTTTTATTACAGGCAGCATACTCTGCCTTCTCCCTGCTAGCAATGAGGCAGTGCACTGCAAAGGTAAAAATGGGGGAAAAACAAAAAAAAAAAAAAATTCTAAGTTTGAACTCAAAGCTGCATCCATTTTCCAGTTTCACTGCCTCCCATGATTAGGCTGGATTTGCCATAGCATACGTGCTTTTTTGGTACGACTGCCTCTCAAGGAAGAATAGAACTAATTGTGCTGGTTTGACTTCTAAAGCATAAATTTAACAGCAGCGTTTCTGACCACAGAGATTACTCCACTTTCCCTCAACACCAGTCTCTTGGTATATGGAATAAAAAAGTTAATGATTTCCAAGTTTCCTGCAGTATCTTTTCCAAAACCCACTATTATTCCCAGTCCATGCATTTCTTCTGGTAGTAGCTTATGCACTTGTATTTTTATGAAGAGAATTGATAAAAAATTACTTTTAGCCTACAAAGTTAGCACCAAAATGATCATGTTGATGTCATGGTAGAGGACTGGAGGGAATAATTGCCTTCCATCCTCCACCCGCTTCCTAAGCCCACTTCTAAGCTGGACCACCATCGAATCCTCCTTCCAAGTCCCTCAGCAGAATTTCACCCATGCACTGCTAATGTTGCCAAAACAAACTACCCAAACAAACTGGCACAGTGCCACTATGAGTGTGCACTGAATTGCACAAATAGATCTTTAGCAAGCAGAGCTCTCAGAACAAAAACTTCTGAGCTGCTGACAGAAAACAGACTATTTAAAAAAATAATAATTATGTAATCTAGCCCCAGTAGGACAAAAAATGTCCTGCTAAAATTGATTTGCTGCAGAGGCTAATAAGACTCAAAGCTGCTGAAAGGCAGAATATTAGTGTCACATGAGGCTGTTTAGGGCGCTGATGGCTGAAGACTCATGCACGTGCATAACCATACACTGAAAATGTTGAACTGCCAGCTTAGAAAGTTCAGCAGATCTTTAATTGTGTGCAGGCCTGGAGTTTAATCCATTTTTCATCACTAAGCATGAGACCATTGTGTTCAAAGAGTTCCTTCACAGTGTTTCTGCACATGGAGTGTTTATGCTATCATAACATCTTGCCTGGAAGAGAGGACTCCATACCTCAGGAAAAGATAATGTTTGTAAAAGATGCAAAGAAAACTTATTTCAAAGCTGTGAAAACAGTAATGAAAACAAGCTTCCCAGGGAACTTGCCTCCTGCTGATTAGTTACCAGACATGTATTTGTTTCAATTCTCTTTTCCACTCATAAGTAAATTTTTAAAGAGTCAGAGACTGTTCAAAAATCTGGCATAACTTTATCAGAGTAGCAACACCAGACACATTGGTGGGAAAAAGCTGTACATAAGATTTATGAGTGCTTTGAGGAAAAGTTCAGTGTGGAGCAGCACAAAGGAGTATCTTGAAGGTCAGGCATCACTGGTGAGGGTAGAAGTTGCTATGGGCAAATGTTGAACTGACATGAAAAAATCAAACAAAAGCAAACAATTGTGAATGGCAACCTTTCAGGCAAGCAATGCCCCAAGGACCCATTTGGGGATACATTTTGCTACCTTAAAAATTAACAAGGAGAAGAAGGAGGAGGAGGGAAATATAGTCTCCAATTCACCCTCCAAAGAGACTGAAACCAGGACAGAGCAGTAATTGATTTTAAACAAGAAAGCAAAAAAGTCACAAAAAGTCACAAAAAAAGGAATTCACATACCAGGTGGACACATGAGTTAGATTTCACTTGTTGTGGAGCAAAATGTAAAAAAAAAGTACACTGAGATGAAAAATGTGCTCTATAGACATTTGGTGGATACATTTCTGAGGTCCTCAGCACGTTTCCTGAAAGCAAACCACGGCTGGGTGAGTCTGGCATGTACACAAGGCCTCAAGGGACCAATAAGTTTTTAAGTGTGTGGTTTTCCTGCAGATTGGCATTCCTGAAACAGAAAGCATTAAAGCAACCATGCTCTGTGGACACTGCCATCTCATATGATGAATCTCCAAGAAATTGCAGTTATTTTTTTGCTGGTTTTGCTTTGTTCTTCCATGCTTGCAAATGGCTAACCACCATCCAAACACAGCATATTGCTGCTAAGGGCTAGAGGCTGTGTTGCAGTTCCTTTGCTGCACTTTGGCAAACAGTACCAGGTATGATAATAAGACTTTTATGGCCATTGCAGTTAGATTACAGATCCCAGCTCAGCACCTATGAATTACAGAATAGCTATGGAGTGCCTTAATGTCTTTTGGTGAAAGCCAGCCTGAGCAAGGACAGAGCTGGGATTCAGCAGTCAGCAGTTTCGATCCCTGGCCTCAAGAAGTATTCAACATCACTGTCCTGTGACTTAGCCTGAAGAAATCCACTGATGGAAGCAGCATTTTGCTATGGAAATTGACAAATTCTTCTGTTGCCTTCACTGCTGCCTGGGCTGCATCACATTTGCATCACATTATCCTTTCAACACCGGGTGCTTGGCTTGGACATAAATGTCTAGGTGATAATATTAAGCTGCCTAGAAGCATGTTGAAGAATAGTTAATGTTTGCTCATCAGCATGAAAACAGTAAATTGTTCAAGAAAAATAACTGAGAACAGTAAATTGTTCAAGAATTTACTGCCATGTATAAGATGCCTATGATCCACGTAGTGAAACAGAAAGATTTGCAGAGACAGGTAATTACATGCTGTCAGATCTCTGAGTTTTAGCTGATCTGGAGTTCTGGTCTGCTCACCTTTGCAATCTGCACACACCAGTTGAGGAGGTACTGAGAGCCGATGTTGTCCTTGTGCTCTCGGATGTAATCCAGGAGGCAGCCGTAAGGCATCAGCTGTGTGATGAGCTGAACAGTTGAAGTGAGGCAGATGCCCAACAAGCGGCACACATGAGGATTGTCAACACTAGCCATCACATAAGCTTCCTGAGAAGAAAGGCAAAAAAAGAAATGTGAAACAATCCCTTTGGCATGACATGAATATTTGGAGGCAATTTAAACTAAGTTGGTCATCCAAGAAGTTGCTAAAATACTATATGCAAACTCTGTGTCTCATATCACATACAAAATACACATATTTCCCACTCTGTGGACTGACTATTTTCCATTCAGTGGAATGTCCAGATTTTCAACACCAAATCATCACTGAGATGCTACAGAAGAGCCAGTCTCTCACTACTGTACACCAAGCAAACATTGGACATAAAATCCTGGGAGATTAAGACTTCCAGGCCAAGGAGGAATTAATAAATTGAACACCAACTGGAAGCTGATGGGATTTCATAATTTTGAGCACCTAATTGAAAGGACAATATATTTTATGAACATGTGTCACATGGCTTTTTTTCTCCACAGACCTCTCAATGAAACTGTCTGGAAATCACAATTTTTGAGTATTCTGCTCCCCTGTCAAGACTGGTACTAACCCAGAAAGTCAAAGCTGTCATCTAGAATGTGACTGACAGTCTCATTCTTTAAGAGACCATGCTTGACCATGCTGTTCTTCATTCCATGTCAGACCTATCAGATTAATAATCAGTTCACTGCTTTAGAAGCTTGAATGTTTTCTTTAAGTAACAATGGTGAAAATGCTGCCCTCAATTGGAAAAGCTGGCTTAGACTCATATAGCAATGTAAATTATACTAGAAAGATACTTGGAATGTGCGAGCCCAAGCATTACAGACCCTTTGGTCAACTGGAATTTTGGGGTTTAGTTTCATAAATATGTGAAAAACTCTTTTTTCAAATATGGGTACACCCTGTGTAGCTTTAGGTACCTATCTACAACACCCAAGATACCTCCTCTTCTTTTGTTCTTCTGTGGGAAGGGAAAGACCCCTTCAGAGTCTGGTTCAAATACATTATTTAATATGGCCATGGGGTAAAAATTCCTGATCCTAAAAAACTCCTGATG
Source organism: Pyrgilauda ruficollis (assembly GCF_017590135.1). NCBI lineage: Eukaryota > Metazoa > Chordata > Aves > Passeriformes > Passeridae > Pyrgilauda > Pyrgilauda ruficollis. Next base: position 30,294,430 of record NW_024519206.1, on the reverse strand, counting down.
GTTTTTTATGCAAAAACTACTTATAGATTGAAATTTGAGATCTGTATTTATACTCAAATCCATGGTCAAGTGCCAGCTCAAAGAATGGATTCCAGGGGAAAAAAATTAGAACTGCAGTTGTTTCATTTCTTTAACTAACTTTGTGTCTGATTTACAATATGTCACATTTAGATATTTTAGAAGTGATTTGGTTGAAAAGCAACACAAGGGGAAATGAATGGGAATTTTTCCATTCAGTGAGCAGGTCAGCATCTTGATTCAGTATCTGGAGCAACACCTACTAATCACCCTTTTGCAATTCAGGCTAGCAGTTCCCCAAAGCCTAAAATCATAGCAAAGACACGAGTAATGCAAGGGAAAGAGCAAATCTGCTCTTTCTAAGAGCTTAAGAAAATAAATACCATAGCACTTTACTCATCATCTAGCAAACATTCCACAGATGTCACATAGCTCCATAGCTGGTGAGAACTATTATTAAACAAAGTTATTAAGGCAATGACGTTTAAGAAATAAGCAACCCCAATTCTTAAGCAATACTTTCTGGCCTCTGTGTTGTTGCTTAATGGGCCAGCCTAAGCAAAACATGATGTAATGCAGCCTCTTTTGAGGTACTAGTTCTGCATTTGTTATCCTTGTTTCAGAGCCCTCAGGATGAAAATGGTCTTCAGGCAGACAGGTTAAATAGGATCTCCATCAGAATTAGTAAGAGCTCGTCTACCTACTGCATGATGTGGGCACACCATTGAAAAACAGCCCTCTGCCATGGATAGTACTGATTGTGTGGGCTAGCTCAAGGACAGATAAAGCAGTAACACAATCTGCTATTCAGTTTGTATATATTTGTGGCATCATTTGTTAGAAATTCTTACAAATTTGTTATCCAGTGCTCATACATAAGCAGAGACCAAAACAACTTCATTTCCCTAGGCTTCCAAACTGAGCCACTGTAATGATGAAGGATGCTTTGCTTCCTGCTGGGATTCAGATCCATATTGTATCCATTTTGGCAGGGAAGGGTGGGGGGAAGACTGCAGAGGAGGAGCTGTTCTCACTGCCCATCTGCCACACAGCCTGTGTGGGGCTGACCTGGGGGCTGAGCACGGGGACACTGCAGGAGCGGGGTGGGCGTTTGCGCCACACAGCCTTCAGAGAGCATCCAAATGCTGATCGTCTCCACCATTTGATACTGCAAAGGAAAACAGGCCACCCCCTCCTCCTTGGAAAGCAGAACAGAGCTATTGTGTGGTTGTGGGTCCCTCTAAGTAGCCCAAGACATTAAAGTGGGTCTTTGTTGCAGCGGTTTATCTTGGAAATCTCTTCGGGTGCGCTCTGACCTGCTCCAAGTATGCTTGGTATTTAACAACAACCTTCTGAATTAACCCTACCCTAATAAAGTCAGCCAGAGCTTGCCTGGATTACTAAGAGCTAAAGTTGCTGTGCTTGTTCTATACCTAGCATGATTCTGTAAGACAAATCATCTTCAATTAGACATTATTATCTTTGAGGTGCCAGTGACCTTGGAAAATTGGTTGTGTAGCAAAATCTGTTTTGAGAAGTGCTTTTGGAGTCATCCCTCTGGCTTCTTTCACTCGTTTTGTATTTATTGAAATTTAGTTCTGACATACAGAGTTCCACCAACCAAATTATCTAAAAGTTAACAGGACTGGAAAAGCAAGAGCTTTTTGATAAGCATCCTAATTCAAAGGAAAATATAATGTGGGGATTTGCTACAGAAATTTCTTCTGAGAATGCACTTTGATACCACTCAAGAGCACACAGTCCCTGCATCTACTGCCCCATCCGGTGATCTTGATCTGCTGTAGGAAGGATGAAGTACAATAGGCTTGTTAACTAACCCTTCCTCCAGGATACATGCCTTCAGGAATTTAATGCCATTAAGTCCAAAGCATCCTTTATGAACGCTGTGTTATGCTCCTTGTCACTGTGAAGAGCAAACTGTGGGGCAGAGCTCAGGGCAGGCAGCTGAGCAGCATCTCTGCCAGCTCCTCAATGCAGGGAATGCCAGTGAAGGGAGGGATCACAGTCTGGTGAGGGACAGGAATGAGGGCCACATAGATAGGGACCTGGGGAAGGGCTGATTCATAAATCATTAGGTCTGTTGTTATTTGACTTAGTAGTACCACCATAATGACAATGAATGCTACAGCTTAAGGCCTGAAATATCAGAATAAAGAAAATATAATTATCTGTAAATGTGTGGTCCTGACTACTCCTTAGGTCCTATCCCACAAGTATAAAATCTGTATTGGGACTGCGTTCATGAGAGAGACAAAAGCACTTCACAGACTGGGCTGCAAAGTGCAGAACTTCTAGATGGACAATTGAATTTAGGATGCAAAATATTTCTTCCCACACAAATTCCTGAAACCCCTCTAGTTGTTAGAGAAGAAAATCCGCAGACCACTGGCAACTTGAGAAAACAAATATGAAAACTCACATCAAGTATTTCCTTGTTGGCTTTTGGTGATGTAGCCTCTCTCAACTCTTTAATAGCAACAGGAATTTTAACCTTCTCTCCTTCTGGGATCCAAAGTCCCTAACAAAAAGAAGTACAAAGAGTTATTCAGTCTCATACCTAACAAGTTAATTCTCACAGTTACACATATATTTTGCATCTTCTGAGTAGACTTAAATATTCTGAGCAATGAAAAGACACGGCAGACAACAAATATATGCAAAAACTGTGTCTTGTGGGTATTACCAAATTCCTGTTAATGGGGTGGTACTTCTTTTTCAGTCACCTCTACCATACTTTCTTGAAAAAACATGTTCATTACTATGCCTGCGTAAACAGCCCAAGAAATGCATAAAGAGCAACATTTGTGGATGGAAATCTAACTAATTAGAGCATCACAGCAACTGCATGTGCAAAACCTTGCCACTTCCAATGTATAAATAATGGGATGAAAATAATTAGCATTTTCTCATTAAAACCAGATGGCACCTATACTGTACAAACAATCCAGTCATACACATGCAGTGGTAGGGAAGTCTGCCCCACTGGTGCAGTGCTCTACATCTGAAGTGTCAGGAGGCCATTTAGGTGGCAGGTCAGCAGTGTGGCACTGGGAGGATATGCTACTGAAACCCCCAGCAGTGCAAGTGCACATCTTTTAGTGCCCCTGAAGTTCCTAATCATAGCTGGATGTCTGATTCAGAATATAGAGCTTTATAAAGAAATATAGGAATCTACAGTTAACGGAAAAGCCTGAAACACATATCCTGAATAAAAGGAGGAACTTAATGAAGAAGCACAGAGGATAAACAAACACCAAGAGAAAAAATAACTTGTGAACCTACACAACTGAAGGTGTGAAGACACTTTCACAATCTGAATCAGTTCTAATGAAAAAATGATTGAAAAATATAAAAAGAAGATCCCAGATGACACAGAAAAAATGGTTTTGCACTGAGCTAACCACAATGCATTTCTTTTTCTTCTTAATATTTACAGTGGGGTGTATCTGACTGTGGTAGTTTTTAAGTCATGATCTTTGTTCTCCAGGCTCAGCAGTATGGCTTTGGTAACATTTTATGTAAACCTTCGCCTGTTAGCCAATTTCTAGCAAAACTGATGATGATTGAGTAATCTCTCTACCCTTCAATAGATTGATACATGCTATAAAATCTAGTTTAAAAAAAAATCTACACAATGATTGAAGCTCCCAGTTCTTGCTTTGTTTGGGCAGTTTCTACAGGAGGAAGCAGGATGAAGAGGGGAATAGAAAAACAATTATCTTACCTTATAAACAGTGCCAAAAGCTCCAGAGCCTAAAACTTTGACCTTTTTAAATTCTGTTTCCTTTAGAATTCTCAGATGAGCCTGGTTTGGTGCCTCCCCACTGGGTGTCAGTGGTTCAACAAGCTGGTGCAGAGAGAAGATGATGTTAGAAGGTTACACAGTGTGGAAGGTTGATCACTTTGGGGAAGCAAATAAATCCTTCCTTTAAAATAATGAACATTTGATTCCACATGAAGAGATAGTTCTGCTCTGACTTGCAGGAATAAATACCTGCTCCAAAAATCAAGCATAGAGTGGCAGCTGCCATTTTGAGGGAGAATGAAGGAATACCTCTTCTCAAATGGAGGCTATGACTTCAAAGCCGTGAAACACATGGCTTGAAAAATCATGTAATTACCACAGATGCTAAAGGAGATTATTTTTGTTTTGAACTTGTGAATAAATTATTAAAATGTTTAAAATAATGGGCAAGAATCACCTGCAACCTTTCATGTCTGCTCTTGTTTAACTGGATAAAATTCCCATGGTACCAGTAGTTCCCTCAGATCATGCAGTGTACAAGCAGTAATTGAAACTCTGACAGTGGTTCTTTTCTCAAAAAAAAGGATGTTGAATTACCTATTGATTTTTTCAAATTTTTATCTCAGCCTTATTGCAAATTGTGGTAATGCCCACTAAAGATATTTAATGCTTTTATGATGCATAAGTCAGCTTTTTCCTTAGTGTTTTTCCTTCTGCTTTTTCTTTGAATAAAACCATATTTAGCTAGATTCAATCTGATTTTAGAGGACCAGCAGCCTCTCTGTTGTGATGAAATATCCTCATTTTGAGGAGCCCAGAGGGTACAATATGAGCTGAGCACAAATTGAACTCTACTATCACAACTGCAGAATACAGCAGTATGTAAAATATAGTTTCATAGCGCAATGAAAAACAAGCCAGCTTATCTTTTTCTTTTCTGTTGGTTTTTTTTTTGTTGTTTTTTTAAGGATTTTGGGAGCTGACTCTGCAAAGCTGGCAAGTACAAAATGAAACTGCAATTGGGTTTTTAGCAGAATGTTAAAAACAATTGTCTAATTTGCTAGAACCAGACTAGAAAGAGAAGGGAGCTAACCACAAAAAGAGCAGCTTCCACACAGGATTAGGAATTTTTCTGTATATGAGGTATCCAGAGGGTGATGCTGTAATGCACACAAAACCAAAGAGCAGTGCAGAAACCTTGTTCATGCCCAACAGAGTGAACCATTCACTTTGATGGCTTTGTGGGCATTTTGTGCTAAAAACAAACCAAAGACTAGACACAAACACTTCCTCAATTCCTTTACCTCCTCTCCTTTTTTTCCACAGGATCAGGCACGCACCTGATCAAGGGGGAAATATTTTCAAAAGCACCCCAAGCTGCCACAGGAGCCTCAAGGCTTGTCTGGAGGGACACATAGTTTGAGGCTGAAGGTCTACACAGGAAGGCAGTATGGATCAGCAAACACACTGCACCTCAACCTGAAGGTGTAGTTTTTTCTGAGTAGACAATCTCAATGACTTTCCTTGGGATTGAGACATCCAAATCCCTTAAATATTTTGCAAATTATATGCAGAGGGATCAGCTTTGTGATTGAGAAGGTGTTAGGTGCATGCTGCTCCTTTCCTGATGGGAAACCACCACGTTTCCCATCCCACGGGATTGCTGAGCTACAAGGATGCAGGATACAGATGCAGGGTGCTTTAATCCTCTGGCACAAGGAGGAGGACCCACTGGGCCAGATGAAGCACGGGGGCTGCTCACCTCCCTCTCCTGCAGCAGCCGGCGCAGGGTGCGCTTCCTGACGATGTGGCGTCTCCGCAGGTACAGGCCGATGCCCAGGCCCACCACCACCAGGCACAGGAGCCCTCCAACAACACCAGCGGCGATAGAGGGGATCTTGGAGCTGCAGCACAGGAGGGGAGGCAGAAAGAGAAAAGATTCTTAGGTGTTAGATTTTAAAGCCCTACAGAGATTGCAGGAAGCCTTATGTTTTGATTCTGGATGCCCACATAAGCCTATTTGACATTTCAGGTTTTTTGGGCACCTGTATTTTTAAGTCCCTCATCCAGTAATCTGTTCAAAGTGGTGCTTAATTTCCATCTGGGCTTAAACCACAAGTCTTCATTCTTCCCTCAAACTCACAACTGGAACTGATCCTCATAGCTTAAGTGAGGGGATTTCTCCTCCCTCCAACAAACCCACCAAGCACATGAGCATAAGATCTGTGATGCCTGTGTGTGCCAGCTGTGGGCAGCCCACGTGTGATCAGAGACATGAAGCATGTGGAGAGAAGGCCTCTCAGAAAGGCATACACAGTTGGGATGCCAGCAGTGCAGCTGATATCCCCCCAGATTGGGGGGGAAGGGGGGCACGCTGTAAGGGTCACAGTGAACGTCAGATCGTCGGTCTTCCTTACAAGTACAAAGGTGTTGTGTACCATTCCCACTGTACACACAGATTGCTGCCTCTTTATTAGAGCCTGGGTAATTGCAAATTTAAGTTGAAAAGGAAAACCTGTTTTCCAAGGTTGTTTTTTGGTCTGTACTTAGAGATTCTTCCCAGCATTTTTCTAAGTTGCCCCAGGGATTGCTATTAAATGCAGTCAGTTTTTAACAGTACTTCTAGGCTGAATTTATCTTGCCATAGCATGACTTTGTGGCCAGAAAAATCACTCTCAGTCAGAGAAGACTGTTTGCTTGTTGCATCACCTCGAGCACATAATGAAGCCAAACAGTGTGATTTAAGATGTAGTCTGAGTGTCATGAATGAGAATCCAGTGGGGCACACAGTATTTGGAGATGTACAGATCACAGGGCTGGAAAAGACCCTCTGCATCTCTGAGTCTCCTGTAACACAGGTAACTATATCAGTCCTGAACATATCTCTCTTTGTCCTTAATCCTTTCTTTTTCCATCCCTTCCTTTTATTCTTCAGTAACAGATCCCTGGCCTCACCTTGACAAAAATTGTAGGCAGAACAAGATTTTGAAGTCTTGTGCCAGCAGCTCTTTTTATCAGTTCTTTAAACCATTTTTATAGCTCTGAGCCTGCTCTAATCTGTCGCTTCCCTGTGAACAGCTGAAGACTTTAGTCCCAGCCTTGCAGTGTCCAGTGTGGAAATGTAAACACACACACACACATTCCTTCTAGCTCTGCCATTAATTGTAGCAGATGAAATACTCACCCATTTGGACAGCCTTCAAGACCTGGCCCTTTGCACCTGTAAAAACAAATGAATGTTACAAACATAGTAGCTCTGGCCTACATACTTCTGTAATTCCAACTAAGAAGAGTGCTACTGATTTGAAAGTTTGTGTTTCAGAGCAGTCCAAGTGTTAACATAGGAATTTATAATAGTCATACACTCCATTAAATATCAGTCAACAACCTTGCTCCAAAATCTTGTATCTAGAGAAATAGCTACGCTGCATACTTAGTTTAAAGAATGTTTTAAAACAATTTTTTTAGCATGTGGTAGAAGTGGGGGAGGACATAGGTACACAAAATTCACGGATTCCCTATCTCGGTGCAGAGCCCAGAGCTGAATGTGGAGGAGGACAGAAGTAGCCGCCTTCTCCCACACGGACAGAAATACATGTGGAAACATGCCATTGCAGACCCTCCTGCATAATCCTTCTTTGCTGATAAGGTAAAGATTTCAATTTCCAGACTTTCTATTTCAATGGAAAACTTGGGTAACAGATACACAGACTTCCATCAAAAAATGGGACTTGATAGCACTCTCTCGGGCTACAGTTTGTTGGCATGTGTCCATGGTATTTTTCCTTTAGAATCCAAAGTCTTATATTACTGGCAATGTAAACAGGTACAATCGTTATCCAGGGAGCCAGGAACTCTACTAGCAAGTCATTCACCCTCCATTTGAGTTTAAAATGCTCAAAATTTTGGCAGCACAGTGAAAAAAAAACCACAGATGAAAACACAGTGACTGTGTTCACTTGATGGTCTAATGAGTGTGAGAGGCACAGTGCATTCCCCAGGTGCTGCTGGGCTGTAAGATGTATGCTCTTCATGGGAATTGTGGTCTTTGTGGTGTCTACTGGGGAAGGAGAGCATTACTGAGAGAGTGACATCACCTCTAGAAAATAGAGCACAGGAAAGGAGTAAAGTCCAGTTTGTGGTATCCGCTCCCTGCGCTGACTTAAAGAAAATGGATCATCCCAAAACAATTCCAGAGGAGGTCAAATAGGGGGTAAGGAGTGAGCCCATGCCTGGAAAACTGCTCTGGAATCCCTCTCACTGACAGGAGGAAGCAAAAAAAATTTCAAAATGCCAGGTAGAGTTGCACATCTTCTCTCGTAACTTGGACTAGGTCTGGGGAAGGAAGAAGTGAAGCAACTACTCATTTTACTCGGTTTTAGTTTGTTTGTTTGTTTGTTTTCATTACTCGGATCTTCCCTTGTGTATTTGTCTTGTTTCTGGGCCAACACAGTGCTCCAAGACCCAGCATCTGGAAGGTCTTGTAAGTTCACTGGGCTCCCATGCAAGAATGTGCATCCTGGTGTCCTGGACATGCTGGAAGTGCTGTGCATACCAATTCCCGGCTTTCAGGTCCTCAGCCTCGTTAGCTTTCCTACCAGCATACAGCTTGCTTTGTTTGCTCAGTTGTGCAACTAAGCACAGAGAGGCTGCATGTGCAGAGCAGAGCCACCAGCTCCCTTATCATCATGGGAGGCAGATCTTGCCTTGAGCTTCTCTTTTCAGGTGCTCAGTGGAAAACTGATCTAGGACTCCAGACCTCATCCAGTCATGGTCTACCTCCCAGATATGAATTTGTAATGCAACAAAACACGTGCACCTGCTCTTGATAAGAATGTGAAATTAGAAGACTTCACCTAATTTCAGAATATAACTACTGTCCCTCAGAGGACGTCTTCCTCAAAATTCTGGTTTGCCATGCTACTTTAAGACCTCAAGTTCTCTATGTGCTTCCTAACAGCAAACAAAACTGGCTGAGGGGATTGTAGCTAGAGTCTGAGGAATGACTGACCAGTTCTTCTCTTACACATCAAAGTAGAGGCAGGAGAACTGGAGATTTTTATCAGTTCCCTTCCTTTTCCCACACAAATCCATCAATATCAAATCTTGTAGGATAAAAGTTTCTGGGAAGAAATACAGAAATCAGCTTGTGCTTTTCAAATCCCACTTGGTTTTCTGATTAATTTCACAAGTCAGAGAAGAAACAAAGACCATAAGAATTATCACTCCAGGACTACATGTCTTTCTTAATGTGGAATTTTATGATGCCACCCTACATAAGTAACCCAGATTTTATGGAATCTAAACAATCATGTTTTCCATTCCTAAGTAATTTTTCTTCTGCTTACAGAAACCAAAAAGACAAATGTGACCTTATGTTATGAAGTAACTCAAGAACTTATGGATATATGAGATGAATATAACAGCAGTGTAGGCCTAGATATATTTCTCTACTTATTGGAAAATTAGTTCTGTGTACAGCTCCTGAAAACTACTTCTTCCTGAACTACATGTTTTACCCGTCTATGTAAATATTACTTGTCCCGGTGCACACACAGCTGTTTATTTCCTAAATCCATTTCCTTGAACCTATAGTTCCTAATTTGATGTAATGCAGTCAAGTTGTTATGACTGATGGCCTTTCAGAGGGGACTCACACTATAACAGCCTAAGTTACTTCACAATCATAAAAGAAATGGAAAACAATTTTAAAGTCTTTTAAAACTTTACAAAAATTTTACTTTGTCCCTTCTTTCTAAGTAACCTTCCAAGAGTGACAAAGGCATAGAATTTGTGCTGTGTTTCTGCAGCCTTCCCTCTCAGATCCCCTGGCCACTTTCTCATCTTCCCCAAGAATCCCTTAGCATTTAAAATGAAGACTGGTGAGACACAGAGTGTTGATAGCAACTGTGGATGGAGGCAGGATGTGCCAGCCAGTGGTATTGGCTACAGTGGTGGCTTCTTCTCCTCCATGCTTATCCACCCCTGTGGCTGTGTTTGAGTTTATTTCCTGCACTTTGTGAGACTGGCAAGGGAAATCCTTCAACACTGATCAGATTAATTAAGATGGTGAGTGTCTTTAATTGATGAACATATGGGGTAATTCCAGGGCTTTTGAGATGTTGCTTTCTTTATTGTAGCATATATTCTCAGCTGCACTAGAGGCAGGGCAAAAGGAAGCTTGTGTACAAAATCCCCAAGAGAATACAGGAGAATTGGGAGAGAAGGGGTCTTTTGAGCTAAGCAGGAGAAAGCATCCTTCATTTTGTTTCCTAACGAAGGCTGAAAAATGGACTCAGCAAAGAAAATGAGACCCAAAGGAATTCTTCATGGCATTGCAAAAGAAGCAATGTACAACCAGTACGCATACCTAAAGCGAAAAAATGAAATTCCTGACACAACTCAGATGGGAAGAGAAGTCTTTTACTTGAAGCTTCTTCAAATAAGGAAAACAGAGAGAGATCCTGGAAACCTTTGCTTGCATGACTACTGACTACTGAAGTCAGCACACTTAATCATGCTGATAAGATTTTGTGGGCTCTAGCCGTGAAATTGGACAGGGACAGAAATGAAGTTGTTGTTTCTTGTCATGCAGGAATCACTGAGACAGTGGTTTCTAAGGATGCAAAAGCTTTGTGAGGCAGATGTTTTCCACCCACTGCTGAACAGATCCATTCCCACAGCAAAATGAGGGAAAGGTGTGAAGAGAAATGGCATTGCTGATGGATTGTCTTCAGAGGGACAATGCTGTGCTTGACTGCACGTTCCCATATTATAACCCTGACACCGGCTCCCTACTCATCCATGGCCACAGATGTCTCATCTGTATAGCAAATATTGCAACACTACCTCCTTCCAGCTCTCTTGAGCCCTTCAGGGATACAGCCTATTTCATCTGCCACATTTGGGCATCAATTTGAATTGGCCTATTGAGCATGTTCACAATGTAACTGATGCAAACTCAGCCCAGCTTCTTTCATGTGAAAGATGAAATTGATACTACATTTTATATTCTGCCTTAATAACACATGGCTAAATACACTGAGGCATATGTTGGGTAATCCTCATTTTAAAAAAGTCTCCTTACTGTAACCTCATCTTCTGCCTGACTCTTGTGGTTCCCCCATCCACTGCTAAAGCAAGGCAGGAATTGACTTCTCTGATCAATTCTGCTTGGGGAACATGCTTGTGCACTAAGAGCCACTGTGCGGCTTGTTTTACATCCCTGTCTGGCAAATTATCTTCTCCAAATCTGCATTTGAGTCTAGTGTTTGATCTCACTACTGAGGCTGCACAGTGAAAAAAAAGCCTTGTTCAGATGTGGTTGCTCATTACACTATTCCACTAATCAGCTGCATTTCCATGTGGCCAGTTAGAAGGAGGATATCAGACCACTGTGGCCAGTTCGTATCAGTAGGGACTACTGAAGAAATTAATAAAGAGCAACCGTATTATCATCCCTTTTCAACTGAGGAAATTTCTTCCTGGGCTTGCAGTGGGAAGCTCTGATAAGCCTTGTCTGTGGCTATAGAAAAAGCAAGGGCCATAGCTGTAAATCATGGCAAATCCAGCAAGCTGGTATAACTACTGTCTGAAATCCATTGCACTGAATTTCACTACGAGCACTAGAAAGGGCTGTTCCTTGCTGATTCCACCCTTCAGCTCCTTTTTCCCATGAAGGTGGGGAACTGGCAGTTGGATTAGCTAATATACAATGTGATGGTTGGTCTGAGTATGTTACAATTCCACTCTTGCAACATTTATTACGGGCTTATTATAGAAAGATTTTGGATCAGACAAACTTGCAGAGTAAAAAGCAGAGGCCTGTGAAGGAAAATACACCAAACATGAGCTTTTTGCTCTGAAAGCATCACAGTCCAATAACCAGCTCTCAAACCCTAAAACCTTTTCCCATGCATCCCATGTCTTTTGTAGGCTGGAAATCAGGAGACAAGACCATTACTACTTGTGATGTAGGTTAAACAATTACACCTTGTTGCAGGTTGCAGTTTAAGCAACCATTTTTAAGAGGAAAAACTGGCTGATATAGATTGGATTTACTGTGATTCTTGTTAGAAAAGCCACACTCACAAGGCTTTAAACTCAGACCAAGTACTAGCACATGGAAAGAAGGAAAAAAAGGAAATCACTGGGATTTCCCTCCTGAAAGTTGAAAGGTGCACAGAAAAATGGGCTCTGGGAACCCAGCATCCACCAGATGTCACTGATGTTCCTCTCAAAACCAGAGGACACATCAACAAGCCAGGTAGGGAAAAAAGGGTGCATCACTGGTGGGTGAGTCCTGTAAAATTCTTTCAAGTTATCAAACAAGCCTGTTTCAAACTCTTTAAACTATTTTTTTCTTTCCTTCTGCATAAAGACAAAGTACCACTGATCTTTTCCTACTTACAAAGTTTGCCACACTCTGCTTACATTAATCATGTCCTCCTGATCTCTCTTGCTCCCTGCTAGTCCTTCTCAGTGGTTTGACATGGGACTGTCAGGAGGAGAAAGAGCTCGAGACAAGCTGTTTCCCTGTTTCTTTTCTTCCCTGTCACTATTCAGTCCCAGGTTTTACTCACCCCCGGGTGCAGTTTGGATGGCAGAGCTGGCAAACATTATTCCCATCAGCATATTTCCAGACGAGGGTGTCATTCTCACCCAGAACCCCTGCTGGGCAGGATTTCACACAGTGAGGGCCATCTATGAAATGGGCACACTTCATGCAATTGTCAGGGCCCTGCAGAGAGAAAAAACTTGTTTATAATGCCCTTATATCAGCCTAATCAGGAAGAAATTCAGAAGATAAATCTAAATGCCTTTTACTGCTGAAAGTTTTCAGCATTGTCTGGTTTTATTACCTTGCTACCTGATATTCTTGCAAGCAATTCCTCTTGCAGGATGGACCATACAAAAGACAGTTCCTATTGCTTAAAGCTAATATTTTCTTGCATTACAATGTTGCTTCTTTTTCACCTCTGCCTTCTGTCTGGTTGAAAAACTTGTGTTTTGCATTTTAAATGGGGAAGAATTTAATGACACCTTGATAAGGGACCAGCTGAAAAGCAGACAGATTGGTTGCTACCTGGTGCAATCTACTGTCACATAATTTAAAATAGTGGATATAGACCTCCTGATACCTCCCTGAAAAACAGGAATCAAATCATTATTTTTCTGGTTTCTCAGCACAGGTTCTTTCCTCTGTTAGGAAGAAGCATAGGATGATGAAGGCAACCCAAGGAGTCCATGTATTTTTTTTCCACTTTGAAAAGCACTTAGTTTGTATTTAAAGGCATTGCCTTAGGCCATTTTTGACAGAGCTGTTTTTATTAAGACTGTAACAGCACCATGAATGACCTCAATATTTTAAAGCAGGGGAACCAGCAATTGTGGGCCAAATTCTACTGTGGAGAAAAACCAGACCAGATCCATAGTGCTGGTTGCAGTGGGACAAAAGTAAGACATGCTATAGGAAGATTATTTTAATCACTGTAATGTCTAAGGGCTACTATAATAGACTGATTAGCAGATGCTAGGCAAATATGGAACAGGGGGTCACTCCTAAAGGAGTTTATAATGTAAATAGCATCCTTGAGGCCATGGTGCTAGGAGGGAGGATGGAAATGCTTCACATTACTGAGCAGTGACTCTTCAAACTGATGATGGGTGTCCTTCTTCTTGACAGGATAGGGTTAATTTTTGCAGTAGCCAGGAGGGGCATGGCTAGGACATGGGGATTATTCTATACCCCCTCATTTATACCTCCTTCCCCCAGGGGCAGGGGGAAGGAGTTTCTTCTGGGGAGAAGGGGTTCCTTCTGGTTGAGCAAGCATGGTAGAGGGAACAGTGGGGTAATGCTGGTTCTGAGCAATTACATCAGAATCTTTCACCTTTCTTGTACACTGTTACTAATGTTGCTGTTACTGCTGCTTTTCTTATCTCATTGCCGTTTCCAGTAAATTGTTCTTATCTCAATCCATGATTTTCCCCTCTTATGCCTCCAGTCCTCCTCTCCAGCCTGCCACAGGGGAAGGCAGGGAGGGAGTGAGTGGCTTGTCATTTGGAGAGTCCCAGTGGGAGTACTAAGTTGGGGAGTACCATTCCTAAACCACAACAATGAGCAAGGGTCAAACACTCAGAGGCTGCTGGTGGTGGCAAGAGGTGTTTAAAGAGTTGGGCTAAATAACACAGAGGTGGACCTGTGATGGAAGCAAGAGATTTGATCTCAAAAAAAAAAAAAAAAAAAAGAAAAAAAAAAGAGAGAACTAGATTTTTGTAATTAAGATCTGAGTTTGATTCTAATGTCTTCACACCAACTTTGAGTGGTTACATGTTACTCAAATTTTTGCCATATTTGCCAAAGTAAGTATTTTTTTAAAATACAAAATTTAATATTTTAAAAAATATTAAAGACTCTGCAATGTCTGTGACTGTGGATTACCTGTCAGAAAATAACACCCTGAGGTTTCCTATCCTGCTCCCTTGCCCAAAGATCTTGACTTCTAACTACCTCCATTCTCTGCTTCACCTCAAATAGGGTTAAAATGAGACCTCAGGATTATCTGAACATGGGAAATACATATTAATATGTGATCTGAGGCTCAGGTTTGCTAAGATGAATCTGCTCTTACAGGTCCAGTGCAGGTTGCATTGTACATGGTGGAGTTTTGCACCAGGCACTCAGGGTGGCATGGGAGGCACTTGGAGTCCTTTTCAAACTCTCTTGGCTCCCTGGAAAACAACAACAAAAAAAAGAGAAACAATTAAACCTTAGAAATAATAGCAAGTGATAAATCGTGGTCTTCTCTCCTGTTCCAGACTTTTCCACGTTTGATTGAGATGATGATGATGATGCTCAGACAGGAGGAGGGACCCTCTTAGCTACACCAGTAGCACTTGCTCAGTGCAACCAGGATGTAAGAGTAAGGGAAATTTGGTTGACAGTGAAACACATGGCACTCCAGATTGCACACTACAAATTAGTTTCCTTTCCCTTTTAAGCTAATGTCACAGAATACTCACAACCATTTCTAGAGGCTTTTAAATGGTATTGATGCAAAGAGATCAGCAAAAACAGTTCAAGTAATTCCAAGGCTACAAATAATAATTAGGAAAGTTAAACAGCAAGGTACTGATAATTAAATTCATGTCCTCTCTACAACACACGATGAATCATTAAAATATGAAAGTTGGGAACAGATGGTTTTAATAGCAATAAAGCTGTTCCACTTCAAGTAATGGTGTTATTAATTAAGCTAAATCTACCCATCATTTGACACAAAATAATGCCCTGATCTGCCCTTCAGGTTATAATAGCTGCTAGAGGGAATTCACTTTAAAAAAAAAAGACAGCTGCACTGTAAACCACTAGAGAAATACAAACATCAGAGGCCTTAGCACCCTGACATATTGGTTAATACTCAGGAACTTTAAAAGTCAGACTTTGTAATTTTGCTGCTAGACATGCCTTTTCCACCTACATCACCTGTTGAATTGACACACAAGGCAGCAATATTTTTTCCATGTCCTGAGTGAGGCTGAGGCAATAATTTTGTCTGAAATTGCTGCTCTCAGTCATTTTCAGATGAAAGTTCATTCTTCCTTGACTGCAGCTTTGCAAACTGCAAGAGTGAGCTGCTTATCTGAGCAAATACAAGAGGAAAGAAGTCTATCAAGCAATGAAGTCCTGGCTCTGGGGATGACGGAGCTCCCAGAGATTCTAAATGGCTCTGGCTCTCACACAGTGTACTTGACATGACAGCCACAGACTGAGCTTTAAACTCCTTTCTTTCCTATGGGAAGGAAGCCCAAGGTGTCCTTGGGCCTCCAAATAGTCTCCTTGTGGGCTTAAGGGGATGTTTTATTAGCAGTCACCATGTCAGGAGCAAACTCCTAAGCAATAGTGAATGGGGCAGGAGAGGTACCTTAGCTAGGTGCTGTGTTCACACAATGTCTCTGCAAGCTGGGCCAATCCCATGCAACCAGAGATCCAGCTTCTTGCTCTCTTTCTAGCTACAAAGCATTTTAAAAACCAAAGCCCCCACACCATCACAAAAACCTAGAGCACCCCTGAGACACCTTACCCTTGCAGGATGTTGCACTGTTTAACACATTCCTTCTGACGATCAAAAAATCTGCAGGAGAAGCAGTGGAAGGGCCCTGGGCCCCAGCAGCCTATGTCTGAGCACAGGGGGTCACAAACATGCTTGGCAGCAGCTGAGAGAGAAAGAGGGACAAGAAAAGACATGAATGTCAAGGTAAGAGAGAGGTCAAACTCTCCATTCTCACTCCATCTGACCAACCGGTTTCCCCAGCCTGTTCCAAAACAGATATGAATGGTTCTGGTAGAGTGGAAGAGGAGTAATCATGCTTCTCTAAATCCCAAAGTCTGAAATTCAGTGATTTCTGGCCATTCAAAATAAGAATGATCTCCTCTGTGGCAGCTTAACAGAAGTATAATAAAGTTAAGTCAGGCTGAGGGAGCTGGGGATGTCCCCCCTGGAGAAGAGACAGCTCTGGGGAAACATTATTGGGGCATTTTTGTACTTGAAGTGCACTTGTAACAATTTTTAACAAGGCCTGTAGTGACTCGACATGGGGAAATGCTTTTAAATAGAAAGAGTAAATAGATTTATGGATACAATGAAGACATAGTTGCAATGGGTGGTGAGACACTGAGTTGCATAGAGAACTGGTGGATGCCTAATTCCTCAAAGTTCAGGGTCAGATTGGATGGGGCCCTGAGCAACCTGGTCTAGTGAAAGACATCACTGCCCACAGCAGGGGGTTGGCCTACATGACCTTTAAAGGTCCCTTCTCACCCAAACCATTCTGTATTTCTATGACAAATTTCTAAAATACAACAAATTCATATTCTGCAAAAAGAAATAATTAGATTTTGGCCCAGAGACCACTGCAGTCAATAGCAGTATGGTTGAACAACAGCTTCAACCTTGTTAAAAAAAGTCAGTGTTATGAGTTAGCTTTTGTGTCCTTTAAGTGACATGGCTTCACTATGTTCATAGTAGTGAAGAAGCTCCTGATTTGCTGGACACCACAAAGTCCACATTTTGGTGGGGGAAAAAAAATCCCACTCTTTCCTCACCACTTTTATTAAAGCAGTATCACCAATGAATTTTGTAGCCAGAGGAACATGGAGAAAAAAGCCTTGCTTGAATCATGAAAATGCAAGCTTACTTTTGAATTCCAGCACGAGCTTTGATGGTGAGCAGGAATGCAGCACTCACTTACCACACTCATTTTTATCTCTATTCTGTAAAATCTTCGTTTTCTGGCTCTCAGTTGCAAACAGGCTGTGCCAGTCCATGGTGTCAGCATAGCAGAGGTTCTTGTTCTTCATAATGGCAACATCTCCATCACTTATTTCCTTGAGGGAGCGCAGCCCTAGGGACTGTATTTTCAAGTTAACAACGGCAAGAGAATACTGGCCACTAAAATGGAGATGGACAAATAGAAAAAACATGCAAGAAAGGTAATTAGTAAGCAGGATTTACTCAGCATGTTTTTCTTTTAGTTGTCAAATGCGTCCTGCTGTGAACTGCATTTTCTTCAAGCAAGGTTCTGCTCAGCCTTCTAAACTTAATGCCATGTACATACCATGCCTCTTATATACTGCAATACAACTGCAATACATTTGGTTTTGCAAGGGTTTTTTAAGCTAAAACTGTCAGGACACACATGTTCTGACAAGTAAATGATGTGGAACAATGGTTGTAGGTAAAGCAGCTATTATTTTGTGCTTGTCCACCAAGTCACTCTTCCTCCTGGGGCAAGCCTAGGAGGGAGGGCATTTGGAAGCATTGCTGATGTCTGCACTGCTTGGCAGCCTCCATCCACAACTGCCCAATTGCCTCAAATCCCATAGTGCTTCTGATCACATTATGACCTACTCCAGACTGTAAAGAGCACTTTCTGCTTGTGCTTTCAGGATGGTGGGGGAAACCCTGGTCCTGAAAGCAGGCTCAGGGCAGCCCTCCATACATGGCACAGAGCTGAGGGTCTTTGCTCCCAGGATGGTGTTCTACTCCTTGCAGGGTTTGCCCCATTTTCCATCAGTTTTGGGACACCTGAGTCTCACACTGCTTGCAACCTTGGTGTGCTCAGACAAGAGCAGCTCAAAACAGGGTTTCTCTTAGAGTGGCTGTGGCACACGATTTACTTACTGCTGCTTTGTTCTGCCTCGTATAATCTCCAGATTTTCAAAAGCATAGAGATCAGTAGCATTCTCAGGCCAGGCCTGAATTAACAAAAATCCTGCAAGAGGAAAAGAAGATTAAAAAATAACCATAATGGAAATAAACTCACTGTTAGTACTGGCAGCAGAACCTTCTCCTGTAGCAAACCCTGCACCAGGAAAAGGCACTTGTACTTTCCCTATGCTTATCTGAAGGATCTCAAAGTCTAACATGACATTTTTAGGGAGCAAGGAGATATTTTTAAACCTTGTTTAATAAACAGTTTACTTCTCAGCCCACCATGAGGGCTTAGGAGTGCAACAGAGCATGTCGGTGAGCTGCACATCCTGCCACACCGAGTCACCAGCAATGATGGCTCTTGCCAGTAGATACCCTGGCTGAGAAGCTGCAGACTCTGGATCTGTGGGAGAAAGGCAGCATGCCACCTCATTTTTCAGCTGACCTCAGGGAAGAGGAAAACTGAAAAGCAGAAACAGAGCAGAACAGCTACTTGTAGTGCATTTTCTGAGGCAAGCAGAATTCCTCACTCAGCTGAGGTGTTTGGGAAGAAGGGGAGAATGTGGAAAATTGCAGGCTGCTATATGAAGCTCTGCAGTTAGTCACTACTACCCTGAAGGGGAACCATACTGGTGAGAGAGGAGAAGTGGAGTTGTGTCTGTAGACCCAGCCCTGATGTTACATTCATTGCATAATGGGCTGAACACAATTACTTTTAATTGATACTTGGTGCAAGATGGTGGCTGAGTGCTCTGCTGGCTGCTTTGTGCTCATGGAGACACATTCAGCCCAAAGAAGAGCTCATCAGGCTGGAGGGGGTGTCTCCATAAGGATGACGCAAGCCACTGAGCACGCTTCCCTAAGGAGCTGCTGAAAGGTTTTCCACAAATAGAAACACACTTGGCTTTTTTTAGCTGGAGTGGCACGCCTCTACATCATCACAGGCTTCTTGGGTGGCTGAGGATCTCCACCGACTTTACTCTTCTCTAGGGCTGCCAGTTCAGCAGAAGGGATGTTCTGGCCAAACCACACACCTTGGATGGAGGACCAGTATGGGTTATGTGGGAGTAATGCTGGCAATGTGCTGCTGACCACCTTGGTTAAGAGTGACCCTTGTTAGCTCAGAGACAAGAAACATTTTGCATGCACTTCTCCTCATGTGCTTAAAAAATTCCCCTCCTCCCCATTTGTGTTTTTGGCAGTATCAGTCAAAAAACACCTCAGCTTAAATTCACTGCTAACCTGATATTTCTTTGACTGTTTTGAAGACATCCAATTTCTTGGGATCCAAAGGTAGGGTCTTCGTGAAGGCATCACTGAAACAAACATAATGAGAAATTGGGAAAAGAACAGCTTAGCCTGGATTTTCCCTAGCCTTTTTCTTTCAGTGCTTGATGGCCAGCAGGTAACTCACCCTAGAAATGCAACTGGGAGAATGCTGACATCCCCATTGATCTTGGTGCAGTTTTTGAAGGAGTCGATATTTGTGGCATTTATGGAGAGGATCCCTTTAAGTTCACCTATTCCAATGCCATTGCACACTGTTAAAGGAGAGACAAAAGTTAGGGGGGACAAAAGTGAAGCCCAGTCACATGGCAGGGTAGAAACACGGAGGTGCCACAAGTTCAGGAAGAATTCCCATATAGTCAAACCAGCCACTCTAAGATGAGTTTCATAGATCTTTTGCCTATTTTTGCTTTTCAGAAAGTGCCACAGGATAACTGCTTCCTGCTTGCCCAGCTGTGCAGCTCTGGTCTGAGCATCTCTGCACACAAGCTCTAGCACATTCCCTTCTCTCTTTGTCACATTTCCATTCCCCTTGATGAGGCACAGGGAAGGACAAATGGAGGAGAAGGCTGGTGTGCAAGATATATATGCACACAACACACAATTTTATCTACTGTACTTGTGGTTTATCCCACCTGGAGAGCATGCTCCACAGTCATGCTTCCTGATCAAACCTCTTGTCAGATCTGCAAAGTATTACTGGATCTGATTTATACTGAGTTTGCACTTAACCAAGATCAGAACTCCCTGCACTTTTCCTAGTAAGTTCTCTATCATCCCAAAGCCTCACTGGTTTATTCCACGCTTTTTTCACCTTTGCTGCATAGCCCATCACACTTTTTACACTTCCGAACGCCATTTTCTTCCACTTCGTAAGTATCAGCGTTGCACGAGCGAACACAGGAGCCGTGGTCTGTTACCACGTAGTTGTCTGGGAAAAAAAAGGATACAAAGGTGACTGAAATACAAGAGGGATGCTTTGAGGGCCAGACAAGCACTTCAAGACTTGTAAGAAAAAAAGGGTTTTGAGCTTTTGCCACCCTCAGGAAAGTACAGGAATTAACATCACAAACATCATTTGAAGGTAGATGAACATACAGTGCTATCACCATTTTACAGGGAGGGGAAAGGTCACAGAAGGATGAAACCACATTAAAGTCCTGATGGATTAAAAAAAATACAGAAATGTAACAGCAAGAAAGGAAAAGCAAGCATCTGCAGAGAAAACAATGACCACACTCCTTGAGACAGAGTGTTAAAATCAATTACTTTTAACAGTCCTAATTAAGAACCAGTTAAGAGTTGACAATGCTTCGGTAATCCATAGCATTGATCCCATATAGCCATTGTTTTAATGGTTTTTAGAAGACACCTTTCTCTTCACCAAGAGAAAAATGTTCAGAAGTCAAAACGCAAAGATTTAAAACCAGGAAAGGTGATGGATGCAGACTGTTTCAAGAGGCTCACTTTGTCACCTGTTCTCAGCTGCCACAGACACTGAAGAAAACAAGTGCTTTTTCACCTGATCACAAATGCAGAGGGATGACATAGGACCCTTCCCCCTTTTTCTCCAACGCCCCACCTCCTCTAAGGCTGCAACCTGAAATGAACTTACGTGGACATTCCTTCACACAAGTGGCTCCAAAGCTGTATTTTCCTTCAGGGTTCACATCCATCTGGTAAGTGGTGGGGTTATACAAGACCAATGGGGGACATGTATCCTTGCAAGTAGCATCGTCCCGAAACTTGCGGCATGCCTGTCATTGAACAACAGCACCCATTAAACTACCTTTTCCTTAAAAAGCGACAACAATTTTACATCAGGTCTTCAAAACAGTCTGATGGCCTCATCTGCTTCCTGCTTAGCTCTAACAGAAACCCCAAGCAGCTACAGGGATGGTCCCTCAGGCTTTGAAGTTGAAAGGTTGCTTTAGGCTGGGCAATGGAGTTCAGTAACTTTTTTTAAAAGAAACCATGAACTTTTCTTTTTCTGAACAAGAAACCTTGGCACTCTGGTGGAGAGCTGCTGGGATTCACGTGGGAACAGAAGCAAATCTGCATACCTTAGACAGAAAAATTTTCCCTTACAAGCAGCAACCAGATCAAGACAAACTGTACTTTTCTTGGCCAGTTTTTAATAACCTAAATCAAATCAAGTCCTTTCCTGCCAATTACTGACTTTTCTGGCTAAATATTAAACTCAAGCCATTATATTTGGCTGCAGGTAATGAACAATTTAGCAGGCATTTATGAAGGGCAAGTTGGTTCTTCCAATCTAAATCTGCATTAAATTAATAATGACTCTCTTTTTCCCTTTCTTCTCCCCTAGCTTTCCAGATGAGAGAGAGTAACTGTCTTCCCTGTGAGCCAGTAAGGGGATCATAGCCATCTTAAAAGGAAATCAGGAATAGAGGTAACAACAATAAAATCCAGGTCAGATGAATTCTGTGGTGATTACTGAGATGTCACTTAATTCTCAATGAAGTATAAAGCAAACATGAGGAAGAGTTAAAACCATGGCATGCAGCAAACCCCTTAAATTCTCGTGGAAAAGCAATGGGACCTTTACTCCCTAAAGTTTCTTCTGTCTTCACTGCCCTAGGGCTCCCCAAGTACAGTGCTTTTGTGGCAAGTTAAAAGCAGAAAGGAAAACCTGGATTTCACACGTGAAGTTTGGTGAAATGCAAAAAAATGAAGATCCATCACTTCTTTATTTCCCTTACAAGTTCCTGCTTTAGTAAACCAATATTACTACTGACTAGTGCTAAGGAGTACAAGGCAAAGCTGTGGATTACAGCTTTGGAGTACTAGGATAACTGCTGCACCGTGGGGGCAGCTGTGGGCCTGTTCATGTGGGCAAGTTGCCTACAGCAAACACTTAGATGCTCTGCAACAACTTTGAGCTCACTGGGCAGTCAAAGGCACTAGCATTGGTTTGGAACACACTAGGAAGGTCCACGGGCAGAGTCAGTAAAGACCAGCTCAGGGTGCTGTGAAGTTCATGTCATCTTCCCTCCCACCAACCCCCATGCAGGGAAGCCCTGGAGCACCCTCCAGGTCAGCATCCCTCAGGGGGCCTTCTGGGGCTGAAGAAGTCTAGAGGACATGAAGGTGAAAGCCCTGCTCGCCGTGTTGTGGTGGTGGTGCAGCATCCTTACCAGGCAGTCACTCTCCCGAGGCCCCGTGCACCCTGCGGCACACTGGTTGTGGCAGCAGTCGCTGGGCACCTTTCCCCTGCACCGACCAGAGCACTGCTGAGCACAGATGACTTTTGTTACTGGAAGATACAAGAAAAAATGAAAAACATCAGCTGTACTTGCTGTAATGAGATCAAGAAATACGGAGAAAAGGTCTGGTGCAGGTTCTGTGCTAGATTTTCCTCATGGGACGTTCTGTCCTCATTTGAGGCCAAAGTTTGGGAGGGGTGAGAGCAAGTGTGGGTGGTGGTAAGAAGGGGTCATGTTCAGCCTGTAATTATCTTGGCTCTTATGAGGTGCTAAGAACTCTGATCCCAGCCAGGAAATATGTCCTGCTTAGAAAGAACAACCCTGTTGCACCAATGCCTAGACCAAGTAAAACTCTGTGACAGTCACTGCATCTTATAGCTGGGCAACAGAGACATGGAGACATCTGTCTCCATTTAATTGAGAAAATTTATTATTATGGTGCTAACTTTGGGAAAAACAATGTGACAGAATTGCCAGGACTCCATACTATAACTGGAAACTATGCATCGTAGGCGTGGTGCTGTAAAATGTCCCTTTAATGCACTAAAATATTTCCAAAATTTGCAGGGATAGAGGAGACTCACTCAGCAAGCAGATTTCATATGCACATTGAATTATTTTTCTTTAATGTTCAAATCCTTGGCCAAATTTTATCTTCATTACACAACTCCCTCAGGGTTTGCACCAGTGCAACAACCCAAAGGAAGGAACTGGCCCTGATCCAGCTTTTTGCAGGGAAGCAAAAACTGCCTGCAACATTTTGTTGAATATTGGGAAAGCTTCTCCATTTGACTATCAAAGCAGAGAAAAGGATAATCAGAACAATTTTTTAAAAACACACAAATGAATGGCTAGCATGTTTTTGTACCAGATACCCAAAATGGGATTATTTTGTTCTCTAAAAAAAAACCAAACCTGATCCATGAAGTCTGGCATAAGGTGCCAGAAGAACCTGATGGCTACTCTGCCTCATACAGCATCCTGAGTGTTTCAGCTGTGCACTGTGCTAACTGTTATCAACTTCACAGTTGGCACAAATGAGTAGCAATATTATCAGAAATTCCTGTAAGTCTGAAAACCATGGTTGTTAATTAACAGAATATTATTTCAAAAAATAGCCAGCTACAGGGTATACAACAGCGATTTTTCAAAATCATATATTCTTTTTCCATTACACAGTTCTGTATCCAAACTGTATTATTTTATTTTTTCTTGTAGACCTGTAAGTAAGGTAATATATTTTCAAGGAAACAGATTATTTCCACAGTATGCATTAGCTTCTCTGATAGCAACTCCTCCATTCAACTAGAAACGGGAATAAAAGGCACATTGTTCTACATGAACAGCATTTTGATACAATTTTTTTCAAAAGAATTAGCAGGGGAATAAAGCACCTCATCACTTTGATAACTATTGACTCGAGTTTCCTGCTGGAGACATATATTACATCAAACAATTTTACTTCATATAGATATCCCACATTCATTTCCAGAAGAAAGAGACGTATCCCCCAAACTTTCCCACATATGGAAATGTGGGATACATTTTCAGTTGGCCAGATTCTCAAATGCCTGGAGAGGCAAGCAAGAGCCCGCAAAAGATTTTGTTTCATGCACTCATCAACCTCCTGATTCCAGCGCGGGTTTGTAAATGCTGGAAGCTTGCAGGGCTGAGACCTGAGGTTTCGCAAGGTCCTGGGACAGCTGTGCAGCCTCAGCTGCAGGAACTGACCCAGGAAGGGCTTTGTATGCACAGCCACTGTCCACCCCGAGAGCCAAACTGACAAAAGCTGAAGCATACACTAAGTGAAGACAGGAAGGGTATATGCTCCTCTTTCCTCAAGCTCTAAGTCACACAAATTTGGCTTGATATTTGCAGACAAAAAACTTAGGTTCAGGTGACTATTTGCAATGGAAAACTGAATGTAGGATGTTGATTCCATTTGCATTATTTCTAGATCAGCAGTTTTCCACCAAACTTTTCACAAAACAAAACCCAGTGTATTTCCCCACTTTTTAAAGGAAAAAAAAAAAAAGTAGTGAAAGTAATTGTCATGGTGCTCCTCCTCAACCTTTACTTTAGGAAAAATAAACTGTTGCAAAATCTCAGGCACTTGTAAATGGATGTTTCTGCTGCTCTCTTAGTATCAAGGAAGCCTCCTACTTGCATAATATGGTTAGTTTTTCAGTAGACAGAAATGTAGTATGTATGTTAGATCACACAAGCTATTTCTTAACTAATCTGCAGGCTTACATGTCTGGCAGTTTTGTTCACCAGGACCCCAGCAGTGGTCTTCTGTGCAGTTCTGATGGCATTTGGGACCTAAAACACAAGAGAGAGTATAATATTCTGTAAATGAAGAAAATAACAAGATACCATGAACAACAGAAAACAATGACTTGAGATTTCCTTCCTGATAAACCAGGGTAGGAAGCACCTACATAACAGTGCTCAAAAAATTTGAGAGCTGAAGTCGTTGTCCTTTGTTCACCTCTGCTTTCCTACGTGCAGCTCTCCACCTCCACACCTTTGAGCAAGCGAGCACATTACCCAGCCAGTCTGGCTTACGAAAGAGGCATATTTTTCCCAGGAACAGGAATCTCAGCTACTGCCCGGCTGGCCCTTCTGCTGGGGTTTTCATGCAATGGCAAGTCACCACTGGCTTGAATTCAGGCATGTGCCAGCTGCTCACCACAGGCCACATGTAAATCAGTGTTTCTGAACCAGGCAGCTCTAAGAAGAAAACAAATCCAACTGGATTCACAGGCAACTGCCAGCTACTCTGACCACAAAGCAATTTGACTTGTCTGCTTTGTGCCCTCCTCCCATGCTGTGCCAAAAATACTCCTTGTGCTGGACTATGCTGCAGATGGATGATTAATGGAGAGGTGGGCACAATGGACAGACCCCTTGCCTGACCTCGAGGGTTCAGTGCTGGGTTCTTTCCCATTCTTCCCTCCTTGCTCTATTCTTTCTTCTTCTTTCTCTAAATGACAAGCAAAGTCCCAGAGAAACAACTTGTTTTAGAGTATAGGATCATTATTAATGCATTAAAAGGCTGTCTTAGCAGATTAATGTGGAATTCACTACATTTAAAAGACATTTCCTACTCGAGTATTTCTTCCCACTAACAGCATGTGATTCTCCTTTCCCCCATCAGCCATCAAATAGCTGAACAAATGCCAATAGTTATCCAAGAGTTGATTGATTTAGTGTGGGACCAAAGAACTTTATTTTTTTTTAAGTTGAAAAGTTAAAGGTTAACATTTCTGTGGTGTTCAGAGCCAAACTCCTGTGCTGACATGTATAGTTTGCAACTCCTTGATTACGCCAGGGCTCCATAGAAAAATAAGTCAACACAGAAGTTGGCTATTAGCTCTCAGGCAATTATGCAACTGGAAGAAGATAAAGAAAATATGTTTTCCTGCCAATTTATAGTGCCAGAAATGAAATGCTCAGAAATGAAAATAAACCCTCCTTTCTGTAAAATGACTGGGGATTTTACGAGGGACTTGTAAGGCTGAAGGATTAGCTTGAGCCTGCACTAAGCATATGCTGTACAAACTTTTAAATATCCCCTCATCTCCCTGTTGATCTGAAGCATCAGATTTATCTACCTGTTTATTAATACTTTTGCCAGAGTAATCTGTGCAGCCCAAAACAGGAGAATTTTATGGCATCACTTGGGCCTTAGCTCTAAAAAGGCTTCAAGTAACTCCATTAAGCTACCCATATGGTTTTTCTAGACCAGGGCCTTACAATGTAAACAGAAGATCACTAGAAAGCAAATGAATGCATATTTTTCTGAGCTGAGCACATATGCATGGTACTGTATTAAATCAAGAGGAACATTCCCAAGAACTTTGCTGAACTATGAGTTAAGGACCTAACTGTAATGAAAAATTACGTCTTAGGCCAATGGTGCAGAAATGAAAGCACTTCTCTTGGAACAGAGCTGGGTGACCTTCATTAGAAATTGTTGGACCAGGAACCCACTGCATGAAAG
Organism: Pyrgilauda ruficollis; assembly: GCF_017590135.1. Taxonomy (NCBI): domain Eukaryota; kingdom Metazoa; phylum Chordata; class Aves; order Passeriformes; family Passeridae; genus Pyrgilauda; species Pyrgilauda ruficollis. The sequence goes on along the minus strand of NW_024519206.1, from coordinate 30,267,913 downwards.
ATGGGCTGTTCATTTTACTCTCTGAAATGGAGGGGGACACATAGCACTTTTCCTAAGTTAATACTCACAAGAAGACAGGTTGCTTGCAAATTCAAGCACTGTGGGAGGTTTCTTGCTTGTGTCAATGATGTCATTCCAAAGAACAGTATCCATGTTGCACAGTTTGGGGTTGTTGCTGATTTTAACACCTCCATTGAGAATTTCTGTTAAAGAAAAAAATAATTGCTAAGTGAAGCAAATCCCTAATTTGCTCCAGAGACATCACCAAAATGTCTCTGGTCTAAAGAAACAGAAATAAATTACATCTTTCTCCACCTCAGTCACATGATACTGAGAGAAAGGAACAATCTGCAGGGCATCAGCACTCCTTGCAGTGTAACTAACACCTGGATCAGACCGACAGGTTCTGCAGAGTCAGCTTTTCTCAGATGCCACCAAGATGCCACGACGTGCAGTCTTCTGCCTGGGGCCACCTCTGGGGCCCACAGCAGTCAGCAGAGTAGGCACTACTGGTGTGCCCAGCCAGAGACCATGTGAGACACACATATTACCAATTACCACAGGGATCTAACAGAAAATATCCATATGTATGTACTGGAATCAAATAATACAAAATAACAAAGGGATGCTTCTTTGCCAGTTTCGGGAACAAAGAAGAATCTTGATGAGTTTTCTTTGTCTTTTGCAGAAGACTGGCTAGCAGGAAAACAATTAGAAAACTACATTCAGATCCTTGCTTTTAAAGCGGGTTTTGATGGCCTATGACTTTGAGAGGCAATCTCCAATAGATGCTGAAAACCAATAACCTGACAGCTGAATTGGCTTTAGAGGTGCCTTCACTTCTTGCCCGTGTCTCACCTGAAAGCCGCTTCATTGGCAACTGTCGGAGTCCCTGTGTTTTATTCATGTGGTAGTTGGATAAAACAGCCAGGGCGTAAGAGTTGTCATACAGCACATTGCCTCGGATGATCTGAAGGTTTTCGAGGGGAATGACATCCACCATGTTAAGGGCGATGAGCACATAGCCTGCAACCTCCTGTATTGTCTGAGAGAGCAACAGAAGAAACAAGGTGCTTAATCCACAGTACTCTTCAATAATGGCTTTCCTCCTCCAACTCCTCCAATCCACCATCTTTCAATTTTAAGGGATAAGAGACCACCTAATCTCATTAAAAATTAATAAATCCAAGAAGAAAAAGGGACTATATGCAAAACCTTGGTAGTTAAGCATGTATAAAATCAACCTTTCAGCAGTGACGGTCATTCCAAAGGTCCAGCATACCCCTAGTTCTGTCCCCAAGTAAGGATATGTGGGGCTGACTAAGAGATGCAGGGGAAAGGGCAAACATGTATGAAATGACTAAGTGTGATGCTTTCCATAAATACTTGCCTAGCCTTCAGCAACTGGCAGCACACAGATGCCACCTGATTCAGGCTTTTACATGGTCTCTTCTACGCCGCTTCCCATGCTCATCAGAGGGGAATACTATGCAACCTTCTCCTTTGTAAATATATATCTTTACAGGATAAAAAGACAAGTGAAGTACTGTTCCTGCATGTTGGTTTATTCCTGTCTTGCACTGTGAAACATATGCATTTCTATCCCCTACAAAAATCACTGCAAGTGAAAACCCTTCAGGCTACTAAGGATATTTTCCTTTTCTATGAAGACTACCAGTAAATTTTCAAGAGACTCGTTATGTTCCTTGGAACCCTGAGATCCCTGATCAGGTTGTGTTTGAGAAAGAAGAATAGCAATACTGTCATATTTGTAACCCATATGTTCAAACCACATTTTTTGATATTGCTTGTTGCTTGCTGGTGGAGAACCTGGAGGTCCCCATGCCAGCCATGGCTCCTCCCCATGCTGTGGCTCTATTTTAACATCCATCCTCTCTTCACTCCCTCCTCAGCTTGCCTTAATTTGCCCATGAACTTGTGCACAAAACAAATGTTGAGATGGGAGTAGTCCATGTGTCAATCACAGGGGATTATCTTGAAGATCACTTCAAGAATCTATGTGGGAAGTTATTGCACAGGACTTGCCTGCCTGCTGAGGGTGTGAGCACTTCAGGCTGGAGAGGGACTCACCACTATGGCAGGGGAAGGGATCGCAGTTTGGAGGGCAGGGAAAAGGTCTCCACACTTCACAATCTGCCACTCACTGTGTGCTCTGCTTTGCCCAACAGCACCCCAAAGCCTTTTCCTCTCTGAGAAGTGAGGTAATAGGTAAGGATGTAATCCTAATTATAAATGAGAAGAAACCCATCTGCATGGCACCCAGCACAGGTTGGCAAGTGCTTGAAAAGGTATTTCTCAAAGTAACTGATTTCTTTAGTAGGGTCGAGCGCACCCTGCAGCCTACAGGTATGCTTAGACTGTAGGCTGTGATTCCTCTGACCTTAACTAGCTATGTTTTTGGATCACCACGGAATTTTATCATCAGCCGATCCTTGCACTTAAAAAATGGAGTAGGATGTTTTGCAGCAGAGAAGGCCCCATTGGTCATGAACACTAACCTTCAGGAAAGAGAGGTCACGATTGTGCTCCACATATGTAATCTCTAGGTTGCTGAGTACCACCTCGCAATTGTTGTACATCCTCTGCAGGCTGGTGAAATGGTCTTCCACATGTCCCAGCTGGGTCAGCTTGTTATTTGTTCCTTGACAAACTGTGGAGGAAAGAAGAAAGCTCCATGAAGGAAAGGAAAAATAACTACAGGGCAAAGACTTGTTGCTCACTTATCTTAAAAGCACTACAGTAAGTTAAGCATCAGCTTCATACGAAACAAGAATATTATCTGTCATGACCCAATGGCAATAGTGTAGGAATATGCCATGTTTCCCAGGGACAGAGATGTACCAGAATTTAGAGTGATGGAATAACCATCAATCACTTTCTGTATAGAAAAGCTCTAATACGAGCCTTTTGTACATAGGTAGCACTAAGTTTTCTGCATCAGCGACACAACTCATTTCCTGAAGAGAGGACATTGATACAGTTCCACTGAACACTACTGAAACTGGCATGCTGCCAGCTATCACCAAAGGTGATTTTCCTGAGGACCTATTTTACATTACTTTCAGGGGCATTGGGTCTCCTTGTAAGCTCAGAGGGAGGAAAGGGGGCTTCCTGAAAGACCCCTTAAGCTACATATTCAGGTTTTAAGGTCTAACTGAACCTCCAGGGCTTACACATCTCTTGCCACTCTGACATTTTGGGAGTATGACAGATTCAGGAGATTTTCTGGCATATTCATCTTTGGCACTCAAATCCACTTCTGCCTGGTGGGGAAGGAAGAGGTGTCACACAGAGCACCACTGAGATTCCAAATATTTATAACAGCACGATAGAAAAATTAATCCCCTCCTGAAATTATATTACTGTGCTTTATTAAATCTAGAGGAACTGAAAAAAAAAAGTTACCACCATTGTATTTGATTGCAATGAATGAGAAAATTCAAACTTGCTCTGAAGAAAAACACCAGACACAACCCTGAAAAATTCTGTACTCATACAGTTATTCTCTATATTATGTGCTATCCCTACAGGGGTCAAATGAACACATCTCTCAGTTATGCTAATATAGAGCAAAGGAGAATTATATAGAAGACAATGTGGTAAAAAACTTTACAATCCCTTCCAGAGGCTCCTTCAGCTCCACTTTGCTCTTCAGTGGGAGCAAAAGGAGGCTGTTATCTCATTGTTTGCACAATGCAACCCCAGCCTGACTGCACAGCTTTCCATATTGAAAGAATGATATTCTTTTAACTTGGAGAAATGAATACATTAAAGGGTACTTTTGTAGAGCCATAATTCACAGAAGCACCAATCACAAACTGGGGTGCAGCAAAGCAAATAACAAAGACTCTTGAAAAAGCTGGAAATATGTTTCAGCTCTAGTAACAAAAGACAACACCTGTTGAAGATTTACTGAACAACTGATGCTTTATTAGTAGGAAAAACAACGTAATGACAGTGATAAAAACACACTTACCAATCATCAAAACTATTCACTGAACATGTGGTACTTCTCAGTACAATCATCAGCATTAGGAGTTACAGTGATAACAGATTAAATACTCTGGACCATGTTTAAAGCAAGGCTGTACATTCACATTCCTCAGTTATTTCTCATTATACATCTAGAGAAACATTATAGTGTTTGGAATCAGAGCGACAACTGCTGGTAAATGGGAACATTGTGACAGGCTCTGAGTACATCATCTAAGCTGCTTGACCCTTTTTATATATTTTGAATTTCTGAATTTCCTAACACTTGCTTTAGAAATTCTAAGTGGGATTTTCTGTTTTAGTTTCTGTTCCAGTTTCAAACTTAACTGTTGCATTGTGTTCGTACTTCAAATCTGTATTTGATGTCTGCTTCAAGTACAAGGATCACAAATTATCAGAGTCATGGGAAGGTTTTTATTCTGCGGAGTGGTCACATTTTGAAAGTTATAAATACTGTCATATGGCTAGTCTGCTCTGGAAAATATATTGCTGTTGGGGACAAGGATGAAGAGTCTTTGAACTGACTGGAAAAGTCAAGGAGTCATCCCAGAGGGCATCTTGAATTTTAAGCAATATTATCCTACAACCAAGGAAAAACCAGTAATTACAGATTTTCAGACTGTTCAAAACCTCAGCTTGGATGCTCAGTTTAGGCATCTCATATTTGATCTTTAGAACAGTGTGATTTTGGAGAGTACTCCAACCCAGTGCAGGAGCAGGTGCAGTTTAGCCTGCTCACAGAAATAAAAACATATAAGTCATCCTGCTGTGGTCTTCAGGGTCCCCAAATGTACCTGATGCCCTTGTGGCATCTCTGAGGTTACCAGCAAAGATCTGCCCCAACACTCAAGACAGGCCCAATGCAAAAGCTGCAGTGTTTATTCTACACCTGAACCAAAGGACAACTGGAATGAGGAGCTTTCCCCGGTGGCATTCTCCTGGCCACCTGTGCCCTTGACCGACTCTACGCAATTTGGCACAGGTCAGATCATACAATAAAACAGCCTAGCTTGCTGAAACAACCCCTAAGACAAACTGCACTCATTTGAATGTGCTTCTCTTGGGATCAGACAAGTGTTGGAGCTCTGAACTTGGGCCAGCTGTCTTGAGAAAGACAGACTTTTTCACTGCTTACTAGGTCAAGACTAAGGCAGCAGTCAGAGGGCATTGTTACTCTTGCACTTCTCCCTCTCCCACTCCCATAGGACCTCTCAGGGAACCATGCCAAAGAGTTGATCCAAGCTACAAATGATATAGGACAATAAATAAATAATTGGACAGAGGGTATTTTTAGCTCAGGAAAGCTTGTTGATTTGGTTCACCATAGTGCTCCATGCATTGGAAACAGCTCAGAAGACAGCAAGGAGGCAGAAGAAAATAGTCAAGAGAAAGAGCTTCCCTGCTTGTGAAGCTGCAGAGGGAAACCCTAACACAACAAACTCTGAAAGGGCTTCAGCTTGGTCCCCCAGGACCTCCTTTCTCCCCTGTACTGTGAGCAGAGAGCACTTAGGTGGTTCTCTACCAAAAATGTCTTAAGCTACATGCAAAACCACTGGTCCCCTCATCACATCCTCCAACCAGTAAAGAGTAGCTGTAGATGAGATGAGTTAGTTACAATATGGAGAGCGGAATAAAGAGGGCTGCTTCTGTTAATATGGCTGTCAGAGTATCAGCCAGAACACCTCAGTGCAGCTTTCTCCCTCATGCACAAATTTTTGTTTGCGCTAAGAGATATAGGGGATCTAAGTACATCCACAAAGTGGACTTCATCACACCAGTATTTACCAAGTGAGAACCTGGGTCATAAGCAGTATATGCTGAGCAAATAAAACCCAAATCAAACAAAACAAGGTAAATCCCTGCAGCAGTATTACCGAGCTCAGGCAACAGTGCAGAATAATTTTCCAACTAGAACATTTGAAAAGAAAATAAAATGGCCTGCTTGTATCTGATGAATAACACCATTCCTGCAATTTCTTTGCTTATGGAAACTGTTCTAAAAAGATACATGCTATAATTATCTGCATATAATTCACAGTGTGAATGCCACTCCGGCCAGAGGCTAAAGCACAGACAATGAGGTGTTTGCCTTGCTCTGCAGAGTTTTAAGTGGGATGTTCATACTTGAGTGGATGGAATTTATTACGATTTAACCTCTATTGAACTCAACCTACTTGTCCTCTAAAGGACAGATTCTGATGCCACATGTAATACATTCATCATGTAATTTTGTTTCAATGTGTAGCAAAGCCAGCACTATCCAGGTTTAGGAGTCAGTGGTGGGCATGGATACTTGCATGGTACTGCCAGAGGTTAAGGTAGCATGTACCGTATGTTATATGTTCTATGTGAACACTTACACATTTTAGCTAAAAGGGAGAGTAAAACATTCAGGGTGAGAACATCCCTGACCAGTAGAAAAGCCAAGATCCAGAACTGAACTTCAGGGCATGGCCTGATCCCTGAAAGACGAAAGCTTTGCTTTTATCTGTGATGTTAATATAATAAAAACACAACCGGTCTGGAAAGTTTTGACACAGAGGGCACATCCCAAGAGGCTGCTGTCTGCGGTAGTACTGAGAGCAGGGCTGCATGCTGGGAGTGCAGGGTTCTCCTATCCCAGCCAGGGTGATCTGCTGGGCCCTTAGTGCCCCAGCCACCACTCCTATGACATGGGGGCAACGCAGAATTCTGCAAGGCAGCATCATGGGATTAGCACCATGAAGCACTTAAATTCTATGTGATATAGATTTTTAGCCCATACGCCACAATTCTGAAATGCCAAAGTGGTGTTGATCTTGAATCAGCTGCAGCATTACCTCAACAGGCAGCCTAACAAAAATTTAGATATTGCTGAAATGACCCCTATGTCAGGTGCTGTATAAGGCAGCAGCAATCAAAGGGCTCAGGAAAGAGGCACACTATACTGACAACTGCAAACTCATTGAATCTAGTGCTTATGAAAAGTGCAGGGTTGGCTGTCCTGGCTACCAAAACCTTATGTGTGTCCCTTATGTCTGTTCCTCCCCTTCTCTGCCTCAAACTTGGAGCATTTCTAGGTGATGTAAACTGGTTCACCCACTGCAGCCCTTTGCTCCTTGGCTCCTTTTTTCTTGTGCAGCCTGAAGTAGTAGCATGAAACCAAAGTATTTCCTAAATGGCATTTTCCCCAAGTGATGGTAGGGAGACAGAGGGCATCCATACAGCTGTAATGCTAAGTGACAATATTTTCCCAAATCCATACAAGCTCAGATTAAACAAAATGGTCCCTGCAGCAATTGCACTGATACAAGAAAAATCTGTTTTCATCTTTTCCCCAGAAAATCTCTGATCACTGAAGTCCCAAGCCTGTCATGCATATTTGCTCCAGACTTGAGAAAAACTCTAGAGAATGTTTTGAAACCAAATTATCACCAATCCCCAAATCACCCTCTGTTTCTATCCATGCTTAGCTTGTGTTAGTCTCCCTTCAGCTCTGATAGACACATCAAATAGTAACTCATAAAGGCAATTTCAGATATATGCAAGTCCATTTCCATGCTTCATGTGTCACTTACAACTATATATGCCCTAGTATGATAAATTTATGTACTTTTGCATGTTTTCTAGCCATTACTGACAATAACACAAAACTTGTAGATAAGGGATATTTGTTTAATCTGACAGTGCATTTATAAATGTTCCTCTCCTTGCTTGTTAGCAGTAATTTAACTTTTGATTGTTTTTAGGTACTTATGGAAGAGCAGTACCTTGCTGGGTGCAAAGCTGCACTGAATGCCTGGGGAGATAATGCCACTACTGGGTGTGCCACCATCGGTGCTGCCCACACCCAATACACCTTCATCAGAGTGAGGGGCAAAATACCTTCCAGGTGAACTGGAATAACTTTATAGGAAATATTGCTCAATTTGGGTCTGTATGAGCAATCACACCATCCCAACCCTTGCTTCTTGTATCCCCTGGGTCACTCCTGCACAACAGAGGGGATCCTGGCCATAGCCTGCATCTCCATGATTTTTCCTGGGGGAAAAACTGTTTCCCCCTTATCAGGATCTTCGTCTAATAGGTGCTCTGAAATTAAATGAAGATGCTTGCCATTTAAGCATAAATATGCACATCGGCTCTAAGGGCAGGTTCTCTATATCAGGTATTTTTTTAGCCACCTTCAAAGCATGCCCTTAAAGCTATCAAATGGATCCACATAACCTGCAGTGGAAACCAGCAAAGTGCAGCTTACTAGCTGTCAAATAATCAAAATAATTATATTTAAGCTCACAACAAAGTACTAGAACAGACATTCATGTCTGTTCATGACTGAACAGACATTCTAGTCTGTTCAGACTAGAACATTTGTCATCATGATTAACCTATTACGAAGAGAAAAAGCCATGCAATGCTTTCCCTAAAGAAAACAGGGCATGAAGTATCAGAGGTTGGAATAAGAAAGTGACATTACGTTTTATGTAATCAATCACTCAAATAGAAGTATTTAATATATTCACAAGTTCCTCAGCTCTACAGAGAGAAGGGATGGAGAAATTACCCAGTATTGCTAGGCTGAATACGTTTACTGAGTATGTTTCACTGAGGAAGAATTTCAAGAGGGAGGAAAGTTCACGTGACACAAAAGGAAAACCAAATCTGCTGCAATGTGCCATGGGAAGTTGTGGGAAGGAAAGCTAGGAAACAGGGGAGCAGTACAAACAGTGCTCACATACTGGCACATGTTTTCCCTCGAGAACAGTGTTTGCAAACCGATACAATGCCTAAAAAGTCCAGTTTCAGCTTAATGACAGCAACATTCGGGCACTGGAAATTCTTCTGCAGAAGATAATGACTTTGCACATATCCAAATACTTTAATTTAAAACACTGTGAAAAACAACCTCATGTGGCTTTAGCAAGCTTTTGCTCAAACAGTGTGGTTTAGAGTAATGCAGTTGCTGAGATTACTTCCATCTTTTAGGCACACTGGGACCAAAACAATGACACAGCTCTTAAAAATACTTACATGGAAACTGTAATTGCAAAAATTACCAAAACTAACACCCTAGTGGAGAAAAAGAACATGCCTTGAGGGAAAGCTTTCCCAGATGGTTTCTTATTTCTATTTACTTGACAAAAACAACTTTTCCAGATAAATGTAATTTTAGGTTTCCCTTCCTTACTCAAATTAAGAGTGGAGACCTGCCCTTCAATATCAAAAGTCACATCCTAAATTGCAAAGGATGGAGGCATCACGACAGATGGTCTGATTGCTGGTGAGTGCGTTTGCCTGAAAGAACAAATAATCACATACAAATCAACTTGCTTCTGGATGAAGACCTCACCAAAGTCACAGTATTTCTGACAATGAGGGATTCATCCTTATTAATTCCTCAGGGTGCTTTTTTTCCTCCCCAATATCATTTACGGATATTTCTATTTTTCTTCTTTGTTGCCATTATTTAATTCTGCATGTATGTTTATTAATCCTCCAGAGATTAAGGCCAGACCAGGATGTGCTGAAATCAGTCTTTCCACTGGCTTCAATGTGAACTGGATGGGGGATTAAATTCTTCTCTTGCTGATACCGGTATAAATTTGGAGCAAGTACATTGACATGATGGACTAGCCCAGATTTAAGCTTTACCCTCTGAATGTCTTAGGATAAAACTGTTGTTGATACAGATATTTTCTGTAAATATGACCAAAATCTCAAAGAAACAGGAGTCATCGCCTTGCAATCTTCTACAGTTTGGGGAAAAGTTGATTTCCAAAGGTGAATAATAGATGGGAATTTTAAGAGAGGGTATTTCCACTGAGGTGCTGAAAGATAACCTGAGTTTAGCTCCATTTTCTTTATATGGTTTTGTCAGTGATCTCTAAGAAGACTTCAAATCACTGCTGAGGATTCCTGCAGATGACACAAGCATTGCTGGAGTTCTAAATAACAAAGAGGGACAGATGACCTGCACAGGCCAGTTTGTATAATTTAGGAAAATAAGCTCCCTGAACATTACATGAACTATAGCCAAAGGCAAGGTGTTACATCAAAGACTGCACAACACATAGTAGGCAGAAGATGGGGTCCTGGGATGCAGTTGCCCTGAAAAAGACTTGGGAATAACATGAGGTGACCAGAGGGAGAAACCACGATCCACTGGTTCCATCAGTGGCAAAGTGCTGAAGGAAGGAGAGGCAGGCGCTGGCATTAATCCCTGGTGGTGCCCCAGCATGCCCCAAGGGTGGTGGCCTCTGCACTGGAGGGCTCTCCTCTCCCTGCAAAGCAGCTGCCACCTGGGGCAGCTCCTACTCCCACTGGTACCAGGATGCTCCCCTCAGGCTTCACCAAGCTACACTTCAGCCCACGTCCCTGACACATGGCCAGTGATTAGTGCACTAGGATTTTGCCTTGACTTTTGTAGGCCATTTATTGAGAATGATGGCTGGAAAGTCAAGCTCCCCAAGTTGTCCTCCCCAGCAGCGGGGATGCTGCTGTTAGGGTGCTCTTCCCACTCACACCCTCTGGAGAAGCTGCTACAAAGGTAACTAAGAACTTGCATGGGGCTTCCTCTTTTGAGCTATTGCTCAAGGTTAAAAGGCCAGGTCTATTACAAGTGCAGTAACCAGTGAACTTAAATAATGAGTAGTTTATAAATGAATAGTTTATAAATATTAGACACAACACTTAACAAATTTTGTGCAGAAAACCACAGAGGCGCCTTCCCCCCCCTTTTTAACCATATTTAGAGAAACTCAAGCCATACTGACTGTGCTATGTGAAGTCAGCATGGACTCTGAGATCCCCCATGAAGTTTCCCCATGGGAGCCCAACAGTGCAGAGTGATCAGCTTGGCTCTACAAATATATCAGTATCAGGATGGGCAAAGTGATGAGTTCATGTTCTAGCTGGCTATTTTTAGACTCACTGTTCCCTACATACAACAGAGCAACTGAAGCTGGATGCTATAGTGTGCAAAATGGGGCTCTTCAAGACAAAATGCCAACTGCAGCTTAGATATTCAAGTGGTGTACAGCACAGGAGAACACTGCTGAGTGCTATGGAAAAAAATGAGACATCCACTGAGGAGGAAATTAAGAAATGGGTGAAAGGCAGAGCTGGTGGTATATTGGTTATGCTGGATGGAAGTCCTGCCATCCTACTTATTCTGGGTCTCCAAAGAGAAAGCATTGCCCATGCCTATGTTTTAGAAGAGTGATCTTCATGCTGTGTGAAATCCACATCCTGACCAAAGCACGTTTGTCTTACACTGAACTATGTGTACCCAAACAAGACCATGGAAGGGGCAATAGACTCTGGTGTCAGTCCCAGCAGCTCTGTGCACTACTGTGGCTTGTTTCCCTCAAGGCTGGATCTGCCTATCAGGTAGCACATGCCCTGGCTAAAAGTCCATGACTGCAGTCTTCCCACCCTCCAGCTTCATATAGTAGCACATCTACTATGTTCATAGCAAGAAAACTGTGTGCATCTACTGGGCAGAGCTCTGGAGTGCGAGAAGTGCCACACAGCTCCATTCATGTGAAGTTCAGGCCCTGGGAAATGGCTCGCAGAAATGGAATGGTTCTCCTGGCATCCATGGTGGAGTTTGTATTGCTGTGTTGCTGCAAGTGGTGTAAACAGTCTGCATAGAGCACAACAGCAAGCAGCCAAGAGACCTCCAACAACAGGCATGGCTCACCAAGTCTTGAATCTGGTGACACATGTCTGGCAGGGCTGTGGCACCTTAAGGTCTACACCAAGATATTTGGGAAAAAAAGTAGATGACAATGGATAAAAAAGCCTGTGTTCCATGGTCTAAAAAACCCTACGTTCTTCATTGTTGTTTGTTCTGGCAACAACTATGAAGCAGCAGGATTTTATAGCACAATAAAAAGAAACTGAAGATGTGTGGCCATGAAAATATGGGATCAGTTGCTAGTTACATCAGCAGTGAATTGTTTAAAATTGTTTCAAAATGAGTTAACTTGAGAAATGAGAGTTAAAGGCATTAAACTGTGCTGTGAACATTTTAGCATGTGGGATTTCTTGAGACACTGCAATTGCATATTTCAATTTGTGCCTTCCAATGAAGAAAGTCATATGTTTTTCTTTATTTAGATTAAATCAAGTCTTGTGTTGAAGTAAGCTGTGGTTCTCATGCACGTATTTCTGAAACCCCTGAGGTGTAAATTCTATGTGAGCACTCACACACTAGCTCAAAAAGGACAACAGAATCCACTTTCTTGATTCCAAGCAGAACACTAAAAGCTTGCTATTACAAATACAACACATCCTTATTTTTTTCACCAGCAAATATATGATTACACATACACACACAAACATACATAAATATCTATATATCTATATATCTATATATATCTGTATCTGTATCTCTCCCAGATAAGCAGACAGACATCTCTAGAGATGCAACATATGTGGAGTACTGCTGAAACACAACAGCAACTACACAAGCTTCATCTGCTGCCTTGAACTACACTTGCCCATCTCCATGATAACCCCATCTGCTTCTGTAGAGGTGTGGTTCTGCCCACTGAGGACATGGGAAGTGCTGCCAGCACCCACGGTGAATGCTGCACCAAGCCTTTGGGCCTGCACAGCTGCATCAGTCCCAACACTTCCTCCCAAGCTCATCTACAGTAAGTTCCAGCCTCCTATGGAGTCAAGCTGGAAAGCTACAGGAAGATCTATGCCTCAAAGTTTCCTACGGGACATCTTGTCCCTTAAGAATGAGGTCACCTTCTCGAGCAAGACTAAAACAAGACACAAACTGCAGACAGGACTAAGATAAACAGTATTTACTGCTTCAAACAATAAAAGGTACTGTTAAATTACTACTGTAGCAAATGTCCTGTCAACTGACTACAAAGAACAAATGCAAGCTGATAAAAAGCTTTAAAAGTTTGTTTTCAACAACTGTGCATTCATGGGAATAAATGCTAACAATTACTCTAGGGCTTCCAGATTAAATTTGGATATTTGTGCATGTTGACAAGCTAGCAAGTTAATACACGCTGCTGGGTTTGAAGAGCCTCTGGTAATATTTAAGTTTAAAAGGCATAGCAGAAAAGCATATTAGATGCAAATGAGGATCATCTTCTGATCTTCATTTAAACCTTGACTAAAGCTCAGTGGAAAGACTGCTATTGAAATGAATGTGATCTGAATCAAGCACTTATTTCACTTAATTTAACTGTGTGAAATTTAATAAATGAGGTAAATAGACTTTCTCCCATCCTTTATTCTGGAAGGAGGAGAACTACAATTACATTTTGAAAGCCCAGCTAAAAAGCCACAAAATGCTTTAACAGCACCTGGGTAAGTTTTGAAGATGAAGAACAATTTATCATCAAAAGTCTGGGGAAAAATAAAACATTGAATTCAGTCGTTGTTACTATAAATCTTGCAAGTTATAGCAAGTGGACTGCTTTTAGAGCTGGTCTTATTTAGCAGTAGGAAATCTCAGTCATATTTAATGCCAGAGTTCAGTTCTGTGAAGACCTGTAAACAGGTCTGAACACTATAAAAGGTATTTGAAATGATCACATGATTACAGTATGTTTCACGCTGTTCAAACTCCAAAGAAGTTTCCTCTCCATTTCATGATTTGCATGGTTTCTTCCTCATGTCCTTTCACCCTTTTCAGCAAAGCAAAAGCTCCATGGCTTAGTACAGAGCCCAGAAAATCTGCAATCTGAACTCCAGAAATATAATGTAATACTGGATAAAGCTCTGCAAACACTCTTAGACTTCTATGATCATAATGTCCATTCATGCAGGTCACAGAGAAAAAATTTCTGAGGTTTGTTTGTTTGGTTGTTTGTAGGTTTTTAAAAACAGGTTTTGTCTTTGAAAATACTAACAAAACAAATATTGAAAACGGGTAAGTAAAACTTTTTTCTCATGTTTATCAAAAGACTGTGCCTTGTATTGATCTATGTGTCTTTTTAGGACAAATTATCATTTCACATGTACTCAGAATTAGAGGCTGTTTAATTGTGAACAGTTTCAAATAATAATAATAAAGATTACTGCAGCTGCTAAATTTGGTTCTGCAACTCCTTTGTCCCTCATGTCTGAGGGATGGTCCTTCTCAAGGACCTTTTCCAAGCAACAAGGCAGGAGAAACAAGGCACAGCTTTGTCAAACATGTCACCCCCCACTGCATGCAAATATGAAAATCTAGAAGATGACATGCAGATAAGGATTAAAAGAAAATCCGCCCTTACATAAATGACACAAACCTGCTTTAACATATTCCACCCCCCACAAAAAAATTTTCCAGAAAGAAACTGCCCCATCAGTTCAGTTAACATAGGGAATAAACGTACCCTTGTACACAAAAAGCTGGTAAATCAGCTCCAACATAAGCTCCAGCACAGAATGTGAAAATGTTATCGGTAGCAGACGGTTGGACTATGCTTATCTTTGCCAGAAGTGTCTTGAGGGGGGAAAAAATGCCAGAAACTTTTTACTAGTGCAGCAAAATGCATGAAGAGACATGAAAGCAAGAGATGACTGACTGTAGAACTAATCTCACTTGCTCCTGTTCCCATCTGCTCCTCTGTTCCTGCAATGTTCCTTCTGCAAAAGATTGCACTCAAGAGTTTTGATGAATGGAGGAATTTTTGTCATCCATTGCGGTTGGGTTGGTTTTTTTTTCCACTCTGACTAGAAATAATCACCTTTTACCTTTTACTATATTACAATTTGGAAACTTGCTGCTGTACACAGGTCTCTGGCTTTTTTTGTTTCCTAGAAGAAAACAAAGGGAAACAGAGCTGGGAACATCCCAGTGCAAGCTCCAGCACCAGCATCACTGCTGTGGGGCATCTTGGCAGTGTTGCAGGAGGATTGGCCCTGCTCATCTGCCAAGCGCAGACACCATGTACATGTTTGTTACTCCAGTGCTGCTAGGATGCCTTACACCTTCCAAAATACCTTCTTAGGCACCTGCCTAAGAAACCCACCTCCTTGACTTCAGCTTTTGTGGGAAGAAGTTTCTTAAACAGCAAGACAATTTAAATCACATTCTAATATATTTCTGGTACATTGCTTGGAGATGCCACATTTTTGTCTAGCCCATATCTTTGGTGGAAATTCAGCGAAAGGAAGGGTTGGTGCAGTAGCAGTCTCAGAATATATTAGAGGCAAGCAATGTTAAGATTCAAGATCCATCACTCCAAGAATTTGCATGCTTGAATCTTCCAAGGACTTTTAGGAGTACTAAAACTACGAGGGGAAAAAATGATGTGAGGCAGGCATTTATGTACCTCAGCTGAAAAAAAAAACCCCAAAAACACCAATCAGACTTTGTTTTCCACAAAATGACATTAACTGCAGAAAGATCTGGCCTTGGTCATTGCATCCCAGAAAGTTTCCAAAATTGCAAAATGGTCACCTTCTAAGCAAATGGACACATCACACAGCCAATTCCGCCACTCCACTGCAAAGCTGCTCCCTGCCTTGTGAAATATCTTCTGATAAGCCTTACTAAAACCAGAGCCACCTTATCTGGAAAAAATGACACCTACTAAGTTTTTAAAGCCATAGGTCTGTTTGGCTGCCTTTGATGCATTTGCCAGACTTCAATCACTATCTATCTATCACTTCATAGAGGAGCTGCAGCAGATCTTGTGAGCCCAGTAAACTACCTCACTGCAAGTGATGAAATGCCACCAGTCCCAGAGAACAGAGCAGCTTTGTGTGTTAGCAGCTTCATGTTTTAGCAGCTCTGTGTTGCCTTCGTCCTCACCACCCCAAATGTGGAAACAAATACTCATAATGAACAAATAAAATTATTTCTTCCATGTGCTAGGAAACGAATTTTGCAGTGTTGAATGTGAGACTGTGTAGTACTACATTGGATGGTATGGCCAGCCTTGGAAAAATAAAGCAGAACAATCCTGTTCTCAGTAGTAGAACTAAAGGTCTGCATTACAAAACTTCAAAAGATTTAGACAGATTTTCCACAGTAGGAATAGGAGTTTGGCATGTAAATCATACAGCATGCCAGTGGGGAGGTGGCCATCAGCACTGGCTGTTGAAAATCCTCTCTTTGAGATGGATCAGCACTACTCAAACAAAGATGGAAGTTTTGCCACTAAGAAGTAAAGTTTTCAAGACCTACTATGCCTCCATGAAGGAACATTCTGAAGGAACAAGAGCCCCCATTTTGCCCCAAATGCAACATCACTGTGTTGATATCAGTGTTGCATAAAGGCATTGACTTCACTTAGTTGCACCAGGCTGCAGTACCTTGGAGCAGTATCATAATTTTTAAGCAGAATACAAAATGGTGTTAAAAATAATAGTGGTAAAAGAAAAAAAAAAAGAAAGATGGGCTTAGAAGGGACAGAAAACAGCTGCTGGTAGATGTATTACAGCCGCATTCAGCTTACAAGCTCCCCAAAGGTTCTGGTACAGGAGTTAAGCAACCCGTTGGGAAAACTGAGCTTCTGATCTGGCTGTGTTATACAGCTACAGGATGTCTCTGCTGTCACCAGGTTTGCTTTTACGAGACAGCGCCCAATAGAAGGGGGCTGTGTTTTTTAGCTCTTGGATCTCATAAATGAAATTACTGAGTTCTTTCAGAGCTTTGCCAAAATAAGTTTCCATTAAAAGTATCAAAACTGTCTATGGAAAGTTTCTGCTATGCTTTACTGAACTCTCCCAATAAATGGCAATGCAGTTTATACTTGTGGGAAAAAGCTCCAGCAGTGTGCATCTATTCCAGATAATGTGCTACTAACACAACTCAGGAAAGAAAGTGTAGGTCTCAGAGTAACTCAAATGTGGTGGTTTAGGGTGTTGCTTTTCCTTCTGTATGTTGGAGCCCATTGTTCCAAGGAGGAGTCCCACAACCCTTGCAACTGCATCTCACAGGATGTGACTGATGTGCTCTGCCAGATGCTGGGACACGGCAAAATATTGGCCTTCTGAAACCTCCAGATTAAGGTTGCACTTTAGTGAGGAATTCATCCTACCCAGAAATGTGGGGAGGCTCATGAACACCAAACATACTCTTACCTGTTCCTAATAACGTCTGTCTTCAAGCATGCAAAACTGTCTGTCCTTCTTTTTCCATTTAAGTCCATTTATTTAAAAAATTGGCTTTCCATCAGGAAGGGAAAATAAGTTTGATGCTCCTGGGATACAAAACTTATCAACTGGAAAATCGGCATTGGCCTAGGTCAGTGACCATGTAAAGATGAAGCTCCTGAAGCCCTGATGGTGATATTACTGCTTTTGAAAATTTTGTCTTAAAGCCTTATCCCATTCTTTTTGGTTTCAAGCAATTTTTTAGACTAAAATTTGACCATAATTAATCAAACCCTATACCACAGAACTGGAAGGCTGTCTCTTGTTGGAAAGCATTTCACTGTGCCCACTATGTGAAAACTTATGGAGAAGCAACAGGACTTCAGAAGCAATGACAAAATGTGCACATCTCTCAGACAGGGCACTGGAAACTTATTTTTTGCCTGCTTTTAGTAGAGATGCTATTAGATCTCTGTGGTTATTACTGCAAAAGTGGATTATCTCATTCATTCTAAGGCATCATTTCATGTGCTTCCTCAACCAGAGACTTTCAATTTGTGTTCAACACCACGCTGGGAGACCCTGGACTATTTTCATGCCTGTGAAAGCTAAATAATGAAAAGCAGGCATGCACTTGCTAGAGAGATCTGTATCCTACCTCCCTTAGAGCTACTGGAGGTGCTTTCATATTGACCAATGCTGGAACCACTGGTATGCATAAACTGTGAACTCCTTTAAAGCACCTCCTACCACTGGCTGACCCCCTGCACCCCACATCACTGTATGTTCACACACACATGTAATATATATATTACATGGCCTCTTGATGCCACCATAAGTCTACCTGAAGTAATTGAAGCTGAGACTGAACTGTGGGAGAGGAGTGGTAGAGTATTGCACACCAATTTCCAATCTCTGCCTGAGCATGAGCAGTGCCTACCACTGTCTCCCATAAAGTCTTGTGCGCTTAGGCACAGACCCCTTAACAAGAAAAACCTCCAATCATGCAAATGCTTACAGGAATCTCCCTATGAAGGCACTGCCATTTCTTCCTCACTTATTTTCAAGGAATATATGTCATCAGCTTTAATTGAAGCACAGCAAATAAGTTTTTCATTCAGATGAATAAATACCCCTCTAATTGTGCAATGAATATCCCAGTGCTGAAGACACAGTGAGCTAGGAAGCGCTCTTGAGTGCTTCAGAAAACAGAGACTCGGTACATTTTATAGATAGGTATGATACTGACATATAGTTGACTGTGAGCAAAAAACAATCCTGTTTCAATTTCCACAGGAGTTTATCATCACATAACCCAGATACTGTAACTATTTCCTTGCTATGATGTGAAAAATTTCTTTCTTTCTTCACCAATTGGCTGAAGAAAAAGAGTGGGGGTGGAGGAGTTACGTGGGGATGTGGAGCATTATGTTCTGCAATGACAACTGCCCAAGTTAGTGCATTAATTATTTCTCAGCACTATCACGTAACAGTGTGTCCCTAAATAAAAGTAGTCAGCATATTTATCAGTGACTTAAAAATGTACTTTATCCTCTGTGGCACAATACCATGACTCAAAACAAAGTCCTGAATTCTTCAGCCAGAGGTTTTACATCTAGGGTAATGCTCCTGTCTCGACTAAGAAAATACAGAAATTTTTTGTTTGGTTGTTTGAGGGTTTTTTTGTTTGATGGTTGGTATTCACTGGGACTTTTTCATCATTTTTTTAAAGGAAAGCACAGTTTTTTATTTAGTTCTGAGATAAGATATTTACTACTGAACACATGCTACAAATATATGACAGAGCAATAAAGACGATTTAATAGCCTGGGAATCTCTTTCTCAAGAGGGCTAAGAGGTCAAAAGTTATGGCTTTGACATATAACATATGCTTTCTGAGTGCCTTCTAATTGCAGGAAATGTTTTGATTTTGCAATCTTACAAATATTCCTGAAAACTCTGAGGTATTTCTGAAAGTGATTCACTTATGTGGGATTTTAAAAATGGGCGCTTCCTCTGACCACCTTACCTTAGCACCAAAGTGCCTTCATGAATGTGCACTTTAGGAGGCCATGAACATCTCCTGAGGTATTCCCCCTCCTGGAAGGGGACTGTAATAATTCCAGTGTATGCAGAGCACTGCCAGCGTGGGGAGAGATCAGCACTGGTACGCCAGCCACCAGTCAAACAAGCACCGAGCCCAGCTGCGCTGCACACGCACACAGACCCTACCAGCTGCCTGCCAGATGGGCCCAAACCCTGCCTCTGCAAGGGCAGGAAACCCACGTCACACCATTCCTGACAACTGGGTGCTGCTGAGTCACTCATGCCCAGGAAGGGGAAGCACCAGACACAGCTGATTTCGAAGGACTCACTGGCATGAGCTGTCACTAGACCCTCTGCAGTCAGCGGGCACAGATAAGCAAAGCAACAGAGCTAATCATCCCTGCTGCACAGGATACAATGCCCCTTTATTTGCAGACAGCTTAAGACCTCAATAGAGACACAGCATAAATCAAATTTCTCTACAAACATCTGGGTTGTAACAAGACCTAACTTGCCTGTGATTTATGAATTTACAAACAACTAGGAGAGTAATAGGAATGAATGACACCAGTGATAGCTACAAGCAGATTTCTTATCCAATACAGGGTCATGTGATGTTTCTACAGGTTCCCTGTTCAATACTCATGTTCAATTCAGTGTGTGCCATGGCACAGCCCTCTGGAAACACATGGAGCCCCAGGGAGGCAGGAGGGCCCTTTGTGGCTCTTGGAGGTTGCTCCAGACCTTCATCACTCTTATATTTATGAAATTTGTTTCTAAACGTTCAGCCTAAACTCAGGCTTTGCCATTCAGACTATTTGTATAAGTTGTGCTAGCATTGTTCTTTCCCTTAAGGTAGCTTCTTCCCAGTCTGACACTGTCTTTTCCAATGCATATACCATGTTACATTCAACTCTCTTAGCCCTGTCTCATAAACCAGCATATTTCCCTGATTTTCCTTTTATTATATCCATCCAGTTAATATCCATATTCCATTAAACTGGGGACCAGAACTACACACAGTGCTCCTGCCAAGGACTTAGCAGTGTGTTTTAAATTATATTAATGCTTTATCATTGCTGGGACTTTCTGCACAGTGTATCCTTATTTTCTGGATAAGGGCTTCTCCATTATTCCAGATTTAAACAAAATACATACTTTTGCATTCTTTAAAATTTTAACTTTTATTCCATTTCTTAGCATCCTCCAATTTTACTCAAATGCCATCCAAACCTTCCTCTTCCATCTCACTCTCTCTCAGCTCTCCATTGTGAAACATCACTGTGAGAAACACCCACACAAAGATCTTTAACAAAAGTATTTAGTTAGACACATCCCAAGAACAGTTCTTAAGGATACCCAGTAGATACCTGTCTCCAGAGCTTTTCTGATACAATCTGTTGTGTCCCCTTTAATCAGCTCTTTATCTCAGTTTAAACTCTGCTACTAAACTTCACTTTCTTCAAGTTATGCAGTAACTTCATTTCATTACCTGGGTTACTGAAGTTCAGACTAGTAATTATCTCCACAAAATGAAACAAAAGCAAGAACCCAACCATCTCACCAAAAAAGACAACCTGGTAGAACTGATCTTTGCTAACACAACTAAAGCTTTAGATTATTTTCCATTCACTTTATCCACCTTAATGTTCCTTTCCTTCAAAGCACTTTCTGAAGCTGAGCGTGATCTCAAAGGCAGAATAAAGGTTCTAAAGGTTCTATAGCCATGTAGCTTTCCTCACTTCTTGAAAACACGGGGGCCTCATTTTATTGCACAGACATGTAGAATCATGATTGCTTGATGACAAATTATATTGCTTACTTTTAAAATAAAGTATTTATCACTCTTTTTAAACTATACATAATAGGAGCTTGACCTGGGTGTGCTGTGACTGGAGAGTGATTGGAGATGATACATTTCTTTCAGTGAAGATTTAAGATTGTGAAATTCCATTAAGAATTACTTTCCTGCAGATCTCTCCTGACCATGTACCTTTTACATGTACATGTAAACATCCTGTCTGTCTTCAGTACCATATAATGCTTTCATGGTAGCAAAAGCCAAGCTGATGTAACATGGAGCTAACCTCTGATTCATTTTCTTATTAATTAATGTAAGTTTTTAGTATTCATGACCTTTGCAGAGAAATAAGGAAGGTTGGTCTTTTACATCTAAGTTAATTTTTAAGGGAAATATAATTGAAAAAAAACCAAACTCACACAGTCATATCTATGTTGCTGAAGCTCCATGAGCTGTACCTGATAAATTAGCTGACTGTGATGGCTCAGAAACACTCTGCTACTTCCTGTACACCTTGTGTTGTAAAGCTCTGTTTACTTACCTGTTACTTTTTGGCTAACTATTAACCACAATTAATCTGATGGACTTTTTTTCTAAACTGAACAAATATTTACCAGAAAAGCAAAATTTATTCAGTAAGCCAAATGCAAATGTTGTCTCAGGCAAGGTCAGAGAGGTCATGGGGAGCAATAAGGTTCTATTTCCACATGCACTAGTTTTTTCATTATTGGTGATTGAAAATAAGGGGGAGATAAGTAGAAGACCAGAACTGTAACTTTCTGTTTATTATGGATTTTTTAAAAGGTATTATTTACAGAGTGGTTTGAGAACTAGTTCCAGATTGGAGGGAGAAAAAAAAGCTGTTTTCTAGGCTCATTGACAAAAACATTTTAAAATTCACTGTATTGTTACTGACAAATTTTGGGGTTTTTCTTTCCTACTGTCTGTTTCTGAGCAGCAAGCAACAAAATATTTCAGGAGAGCAATGGATGTTGCATCCTACCAACTACTCCTGCATCCTTTGCTAACTGCTCACTGGCATCTCCTCTTGCTCTGATATCTGGGGTGATGGCTTCTGTCCCCTTCACTGTGTCCCTGTGGGACAGACTCACAGGGTTCATACCTGTAACACAGTCTTACTGATTTGAGACACCACTCTCACACGTGGTTAAGTCCTGTCTCCCCAACTTAAAAAAAATCACTAGAAATTAAAGCAGGTAAACCCAAATTTGGTATTAATGGCTCCAAAATTAGCCCAGGCTATGGCTGAAATAAAAAAAAATGCAAAAGAGACCATCAGATGATACCATAAATGCCGGCAGATCAGTCTAATTCCTATCTTTCTTGGCCGGAGGAGGAGGTTTTTCAGTAGATACTGCAGACATCTAAATCTGAGAGCTCTAATTGTAATAAAGCATTTCACTTTTCCCAGACGGTGTTCTCCTATTCAAGGATGTTTGTGAAACTGTGCTGCCAAATCTGTGATTTCACAAACTTTTCCACGGTGATAACATAAACAGTGAGTAGTGATTTATCTGAGGGATCAAGCTGCACTAGAAGGGGAATGTGAAAAAATGTGCATTTGAAGGCATTCTCTCCCCTGAGGAAGGATGAAATGTATAAAATGAACCACACATCCCAGATCTGACAGAATTCAAGCTTCTTTTGATGTACTTTCTGAAAATCCATGTCAAATTCAATGAACTGAAAAAAAATTCAAAATAAAATGTCTTTCTTTTTAAAGTGAATTCTCTGTCTTTGCTCTTAATAAAGCAAATTTGTGAGATTTACACAGCAGAGGTTTAAGAATATTCTCCATAACTCACTGAGCTTTCACTCCTCCTTTTAAACTAGTAGATGATGGCTTTCTCAGGGAAGATCAGATTTTGCTCTCAGTTACATCTACATCAAAACAGAACTAATGGTACTGACTGGGACAAAAATATTCCAGATCTACATCTCTCTCACGGGCAGCCCCAAGAAAGAACAGTTTAAAGACTATCTAGTTAATTAAATCCAAATTCATCACACTTTTTAAGTTATGAGCAAGAGGAAAAACTAGACTTAGTATGTTTGTCTTATTGCCAAGGAGCACTCACTATAAAACCCCCTTGAATTCAAAACTGAATGAGCACATATATTGTATCAGGGAAGTTATGGCAGAAAGGAGAATAATTTTACGAACTTTGATAATTGCTTGATCTGGAGTTTTGATTAAATGGTCTTTCCAGTATGAAATTATCATCTAAGAGGGCCACGCTTTTGAATTCTGTCTCACATTTCCTTAATGGTTTTCACATTTTATTTTCTCTGCTGCAGTCAAAACAACTTCTTTGGCAGTCCTATCTTCCTGAGTACACAGCCCGTGTGACCACTCTTATCCTCACAGAAGGCATCTGGGACTACATCCTCTCCTGGATGAAAGTGAGAGCATCTGTCTTCACCATTGAAATGAATTACTTCTCATTTTTGCAGAGCTCTTAGGGCCTTGGAGAAAGGGAGGCTATCACATAGGGCTGCTTATGCAATTATCAGGTCATGTATTCACAGTACACAAGGGGGTCAAAGGAGGGAGAGATGTGTGGCCAGTTACCTGTCCCAGCACACACAACTTGTCCTGGTGCCTCTCCCTTCATGCTCCAAAAAAACCACACACACAGGTTTACAGCACTCAGTGCTGATTTGAAGAATCACATAATCTGAAAGTGCTTTTTAAGCTTTGTTTTTCTGCTCAAAAGAGATGCTCAAGGGAGTTAAAAAATTGTAATAAAGCTGCCTATAATGTAACCTATCCCGTAGTTTATTATGTACTTACTTGAGTACCACTTATCTTTGGGCAGAATCATGAAGGGAACTAAATGCACCAGAAAGAATAAACTCTGTCTTGACACACTATTCTGGAGGTCAAATGAGAATCAGCACCTCAAAAGCAAGAGGAAAAAACTATGATCTTGCATATATTGGCTAATTTTTTTTTTTTGTGTGGGCCATCATCACCACTCCCTGTCTAAAGGAGGACATAGTACTGAAGAGCCAGAAGCCTGGAAAGACAAATATTCTCATCATCAATAGGAGGAATGTATTCCTTGTGATCAGTCACTGTCTGTTGCTAATCAAGGTTTTCTCTGTATATATCCTCAACCTTAACTCCTTGTGGTTTTATTTTTTTACTTGGTGCTTTCCCATGGAGATTCAACTTTTTCTTTAAAGATCTAACCTCTGCAATCTGCCATCTTGCAAACAAGCAGACAGAACGCAGGGAACTAGAAGGCTATTCTCTCAAAATAATTAAGAGAAAAAGGCAAAGAGGAGAAAGGTCTTGTTTCAGGAAAGCAAAGCCCAGGAGAGAAGAAAGCATGAGCTTACTGTGCAGTGAGGAAAGCACCTGTGAGCTGTAGCTTGGGTGGGTTGGCATGGGCCAGGGGACATTGCTCCCACACCCTTGTGCCCATCCCAGAGCCAACACTGCCTCCTTTCCCACTGCCTGACATCACCACCCAGAAACTCCCAAGTGCAAAATCCTTTTGCCTTCTTATTCACATCATCCAAAACCACTTGCAAGCTGAAGATCAGGGCTATGACGCACTCAGAGTTCATTTACCCAGAGTAAATGTGATAGCCAACAGCAGTTATTGTTTGTTAATATATGGAGCCTTGTGTCCTATCGCTTTATTAAAATGTCTACATGTATTTATCCACATTCAGGAGGTGTTTAATCTTCTCTGTGACCACTAATAAAAAATCCCAGCCAATATTTGATATTAAAGTACTATTCCTTAGTGAAGTGCCAATTTCCAGGAGCCATGAGTAAAAACCCCATTGTGAACATACACAAAAAAATTTTAAAATACTAGATTATCTGAGTCAAATGAAAAACAAATAAACCCCACCACAAACAACACCAGGAAAAAATCAAGACAGCCACATTTTAAGGATATGTTTTGCCATTAGGGGTTGATGGTTCTGTTAATGGCAGCTAAAGGGAAAAAAATTACTGGGGTCATCTGTGATGGCAAGGAGGTAAGAGATAGTACTCCGGCCTCCCAACACAGACACCAAGGGAACTGCAGAGGGGAGAGCTGACACTGTCCTTGCCTCTGGCAGCACTGCTGGGGCTGCTCCCAGCTCAGCTCCTGGTGCTGGCTGGGCATCAGTAAGGGCATTTCCCAGTAAAGCTGGAATCACTGCTTTCTGAAGAATACACCAGTCATACTGACTGAGTACTGTTAAAAAAAAGAAAGAAAGTACTTTTCCAATTACTAAAAAAAGTAAGTCTTATCCTTGGTTACACCCTTGGCTTTCTTATAATAACTCATATTTATCTGGGGCCACTGAAGACCCTTTGCAGCAAGCCAAGCAAACCCAGCTCACTGCACAACTGGATTTCTATTTCTGGCCCCAAAGAGCCACGTTGAGACGTTTCTCAGCCACCACAGGGTGCTGAGAACCATCCTACCCAATATCTGGCGGTTCATGGTGTAGTCATGTGTAGCTATGATATTATGAAAAATCCTTTGCTGGGATTTTTCCTTTCCTTAGAAGCTGAAGAGCCTCAGGAGAGAAAGGTAAATAATTACTATCTGCTGCTGTGAAATGCAACAGGTGCAGCTGGGATTGGTCCATGTAAATTGTTTTTCATTAATGACCAATCACAGCCACCTGTGCCAAGGCTGTGAGCAGTCACAAGATTTTGTTATTCTATTTTGTTCTCTTCTTGTTGTAGCTTTCTGATCTCTTTGGTTTTTTAGTATAGTTTTAATGTAGTATTTAAATATAATATTTAACATAATAAATCAACCTTTTAAAATGCAGTCAAACCTCGTGTCTCCACACACGGAGAGTCCTCAACAGTCATGCTTCTGAGAGGCAGGGCTGGTCTGTGGCAAAAGGCCAGGTAAGCATCACGGAGCAAGACAAAACCTGACCAAGCATGACAGCTGGCTGAAGCCGAGGTTACTGTGGCCTGCAAGAGCTCTTGCCCTGCCATCCCAAGCCACAGCTGAGCAGAAAAGTCAGCATTCTGCTGCAATGCAACAGGCTCCCCCAGCTGAGTTAAATCAGAAATAATAATAAAAAATTAAATTCACATTCTGAGTTAACATACATAGGATTTGGGAAGAGCAAATGGGAGAGGGTGACGAACAGACAGAGTAGGTGCAGTCAGCTGCTCACCCTAACTCAGGCCAGGGCTTGCATGGCCACCAAGTCAGCTTCTGGGCTGTGAACAGAAAAATCCAAACATCAACCAGCAAAGCTTGACACGTGGGAGAAATATCCGGGCACTCACTTGAGGCACGGACTCTTCACTGGATCTGTCACCCACTCGAGTCTGCTTTTCACATTTTAGCAGATGAGAGAAAAACAGGGCAACAAGATCCCTGAGACACAGGATGGTGTCAGCTCTCCCACCCACTGGTGCACTCCTCCTCTGCCCTTGCTGGCTGCTACCCAGCAAGGCACTAGGAATTTGATAGGACAAACCCGTCCCCAGTAAACATGTCGCATCTCATTTAGGAACAGAATTATGACCAGCAGGGGACAAGGGAGTTACATATCAGGTATCACCCAAGGTTTTATTGCTGCTGGTACCATTCATGTACAACTCATAGGCAAATGATGTGAGGCCAAATGGGAATTACTCACAGTATTTGGCATGACACAATGCTTTACTATGAAGAAACAAAGGTTACTTTGGTCCACCTGATGCCAGAGACTGAGAATTCTAAAGCCAGTGCAAGTTATTGCTTCTTCAGGCCTCTCTGAAATACATGCTGGAGCCATTTAGATGCCCCTGGGGACACCAACATCTCCGCCACCTCCATCTCCACCACACTCTAGTGTGATAGCTGCTAGGATGTGGAGGCACCAAGCAGGGCAAGAAGAGAATAATGACAAAGAAATCTAACAGTTCTTGCAGAAAATCACCACCCAGCTCTGACGAAATTTCCTGAGAAACAAAGCAAATTATAGCATTAGGGGATGATCCTCATAGCTGATCAAGGCTGCTAATTGTCAGAGGCTCCAATGCACACACATATATCTGACATTACACAGAGTAGAATATGAATTTTCCCATGGACTATGATACAGTTCCTTCTTAATTTCCAGAGGTAGGACAACAAAATTTCAAATGGTCTGTATAAAAAAATTCCCTTAATACTTCCTCTCATTGACAGCATAAGGGGACTACCACAGGCCACATGATTAGGATTACTATACCAAATTCTGCCTTCACTTAACAGTATCTTCTGACTTGCTGAGATAAAGACGAGAGGAAGAACACAGTCCACAGCACACAGCAAGTAACAGGAACAATAAATGCAGTTACCTGTGCCCTGAAGCCAATACATGTCCCTGATCTGCTGCCATGGGAAAATACCCAGTTGAAACTACCAGCGATTCATCCCAGAATTTCACATCATGTTTGTGCCTGCAGCACTGGCAAGAACACTGGAGGGGTTTTCCCTGTGGATGTTCCTGGTGACAGGGTCTCTGGCCATAGCCTAAAATATGCAAGGAAGTGCTTGTCCAGATGCATGTTTTATGGCCCAATTCCAGGACAGCCTTAAATAATTAGGCAACATTAGCCAAACTGCAGTCAGGAACATGAATAAGCGCAGTGTGAAGCCGGTTTCAAAGAATGGTAAATCCCCATGTGAATTTGAGAGCATTTATTTAAATATCCATTCTTTTTTTTTATCATCTGCATAAATGACAAAGTTAATACCCCCAGGAAGACTGACTCATTTGGGAAAAATCAAGAGCTCCCAATTATTTCTCTTGTACCTGTCCCTTCTTGCTTTATTTGTAAAGAAGGGAACAACTATTAACCAACAGACAATGTGTTCATACTACCCCACCTTCCTTTTTAAAGCTATCAGAAATCACATCCTATTCTTATCCTCAAAGATACACAGCTGAACCTGCCTCTGCACACAGAGGGGACTTTGCACGAGCAGTGGCAAAACTGATATATTTTTTCCCTTCCCAGCATTAGCATAACCCTGTCGGCTTACTCATCCTTTCTGCTATCAAAATCTATTTTATGGATGAAAAATTATTGAACCCAAGCTCTGAGAAGTCTATTCTTGGAATTTGACAGGGGGAACAGGAGAGATACCACTGCTCCTAAAAAAATTATAATTTTTTTGCAACCTTTCTCTTTTTTTAGCAAATTATCAGAGCTCATTGTTGGTACTAGCACATGAATACATCTGCAATGACATGTGTAGTATTAATGAAAATATTATTTTAAATAC
The DNA here is from genome assembly GCF_017590135.1 of Pyrgilauda ruficollis. Classification (NCBI taxonomy): domain Eukaryota; kingdom Metazoa; phylum Chordata; class Aves; order Passeriformes; family Passeridae; genus Pyrgilauda; species Pyrgilauda ruficollis. The sequence continues at coordinate 30,239,752 of NW_024519206.1, read as the reverse complement.
TAATATTAATAAAATTAATAAATGCAAATTTTTCATGCCCCATTAACTGTGAAGGGCACACCTGTGTGCCACTCTCTGCAGAAGGGATTGCCCCTGACTGACCCAACAGAGCCTGGCCTTTCAGCTTAAATCCAACACAGCTGCCCACAGGGACACGAATTCAGTGGCACTCAAAACTGTGATAGTGACTTAGTGAGAGCATTTTAATTCCTCTGGGATAGTTTTGCAGGGAAGGGGATAGCAAGATCTCTCTATCTCGCCTTTTTTTTTTTTCCCCTCTGTTACAGGAAGATGCCTCATTTTCAGTCTTTTGTGGAGAAAACAGAAAGTCAGTATCTGGTTACTGCTCTGTATATTTACATAGCCTTTAAATATTTTTATTAGCTCCTAAGCAGTTCATCCTGCCTGCCAGTGACTTGCTTCAGGGCCTCACAGAACTGTCTGGTGGGAATAATGGTGAAAAAAGGTGACTTAATTTTATACCTTTTTACTAACAAGCCCACTCATATTAGGTCTTCTCAAATAAAAGCAGAATTTCACTAGGGAAGGTTTGAGTAGAAGGGGTGGTTATTCCCATTCTGCTCTCTGCCCTGTGTTTACCAGAAGTGGCAGAATTACACAGAACCTAAGCAGTTTACACGACCACCTGAAATAACAGGATTTGTACTGTTTTAACTCCATAGGAGTTGGTGACTCACCAGCAATGATACTACACTTCAAATAAAAGATATTCAGCTCTGTTTTTTTTAGTTTAGCAATCGAGCCTAGCAGGAGAGGGAAGGGGGAGGTCCAAGCTGTCATTCCTCTATTAATATTCCTTCAATAATTAGCTGCTTCTCAAAGTTTTCACCTTTTTATTTCATGCCAGAAAGCAAGCCTTTCCATGAACAACATACCAAAAGAGAGTGCTACTATTTTAAAGTGTCTCAGGGTTCGCAATATGAACTGCTCTGTGTAAACAATGAGATCTTCTCTTGCCTTGAGAGAACCAGATGTTTCAGAAAAAAACCCCAAACCTTCCCATATGGAAGACAGTTACAGCAGAGATTAATCCACCAGACTGACTGATGGGCTTTTTTATTGCTGATGGAACAAGTCAGCTTTTCACTTTTTTATTTCTTCTGGCTAATCTGCACTTTTCAGGTAGAGAGCCATAAATCAGTTTTTCACAGTCATGTCTTAATAGAGAAATCTTTAAATGCAAGGCTATATCTTCTACTGTGCCTGTCCCCTCTTTCCTACAGAAACTGTCCTTGCCTTATTAAGATGCTGGATATGATTGATTGTAGTTTCTCGGTTTTTTCCTAACTCCTAGCCAAGGTTCATTTCATGGACACTGCTGGACAGCACATTCAACAACACTGTCTACTCAAGGGGCAAACAGAGACAGAAGAGAACCCAGGTATGAAGATGATTCTGTTCCTCCTGACAAAGCCTGCTCACATCCCAACTCTGAGCATGGGTTAAAGTGAGCAAGGTTTCAGCTGTGGCTTTCTCAGAAGGGCTAACAGAGCAGGAATCAACCCAATGGGACCTTAATTAGTATTTGCAGTGCTAATTTCCAGTGGAAACATGCTGGACTTAGAGATAACTGAGAGGTCATCTTACAGTGTTTCATCCACCTCATTAGAGAGAAATCAGCGTTCAGCGCGTTACTGAAAGATTGCATTTAATTAGGCAACAGGAAAATAACCAACACAGCCCTGTACGATGTCCACAGAAGTAAATATCTGCATGATTTTCTTCTTCTTACTATCATGAATCAAATTTCAATTTCCTGCTAAGGTGATATAAACTTCTTTCCCTGAGGTAAAAAACCCTGTGCTTTCCCCCTGGCTCTTTTTATTGTTGAAAGAAAACCTCAGAATTACACTAGTGAGAAATGAACTTGCCCCCTCTTCTGTCTTAATAAGAAAAATTGACTGTGGGTAATTGTGTTGTCTATCTTTGTAAAAGCCAGTACAGATGTAAAATGTTCATGGCCGAGCTCAAATTATCTTTCACATGATGAATGAGTATGCAGGAATTGGGTTTCAGTACTGAAGTCAAGCACCTGATTTTATTCTCTGCCTAGAAAAACACAGAGCTGAATATTGGCTACTGATAAAGAAATTAAAATCATGATGAAATGAATTGACTATGGTTGGGTACCAGAAAAACATGGAGGCTTCGCACTGTAGGCTCGATGTCTTCTTGAAAATCATCAGTCAAGAAAAAATACTTTTAATCCTGTTTTCTAACAGGTTCGCTCAAGGACTCCGAAGGAATCCCATTTTCACATGTGTTTATACTTACATTTTTTCATCCTGGTGTCCCCAGAATAGCACAAATTAAAACCAGAACCCCTACAACAAGGTACCTAAGCAAATAATACAAACATGGTCTGCATCAAAAGAACCTGGGCTAGAGGATCTCAAATTTCTTTAAAATACAGCTGCTGGAGCTACCATCCACACAGCTATCTGTTAAAATCTGTTCAATTGCTCAATCAGAAAGGATAAGGTCTGGTTTAGTATAAAAGAAGACCATCATAAAATTAGAAAATAAGGAACAAGCTGAATTGCTGAAATCCCTTCACCAGCTATGACACTCAAGTCTCTTCAAAGAATCTGCTCTGCTACTAGGCAGGCTCAAACCAAGCCTGAAAACCACAGGCTGCAGTGTCTGCTAGACCAGGAAGAGAAGCCTTTTCCAGACTTGCCAGCTGAACACTCTCTCCCATGTTCTGCGGGTTTGACCTGTCTGAACCAGGGCTCTGGAAGAGCTCTGCTTCTGAAAAGGGGCACAGAAGTCACCTGGTCACATCTGCCTTGTGTTCAACTGAGATGATGAAACCATAACTTCTTGCAAAATCTGCTTGGAATTCCAGATTTTGGGCAGAGGAGCAACTTTGCTGAAATGTGTGTTGCCACATACAAGATTTCTAGGAGGGTTGCAATGATTACCTTGAAAACCAGAAACACACACTCTGCCATCACTCATATTACTACACTTCTGCACCATTAAAAATGTATATTTTAAAAGAATTTCCCATCCTGTTGTTATGCAAAAATTGCTTGTAGGCAGTAGACTACATAACCTATTAAAAAGTTTACAAAATGATCATAGAATTGATGAACAGACAATCATTTAGTTTTCCAAAACACTTCCAATTTCGTAAACATGACTTTTCACTTGCAAGGATAAAGAGAAGTTGCCTCTACGAAACTCTTGCCTTTCAATTCACTCTGCAGTGCACCCAGAGGACCTCAACAGCTTTTTCCTCATCTTGTATATTAAAAATTCAACTTAAATCTTTCCTGCCTAAACTTAATGAAAATTACAGAGCAACAAAACTTCTATCTTTTTTGTCACCACTCACTATCAAATAACTTTTTGGAAGGCTCTGAAAATGGTAATGCATAGACCAGGCTTTCTAATATGTTTGGTTTCCTAGACTGGGTAAGTCTTTCATGTTAATACTCTTCATATGAAACACAGATGGTTTTAATATAAATAAAAGAGACAAGAAAAAACGCATAGGATTAGGGATAGCAAAAAGGTAAGATGCTGTAGTATGGGGAAAAAATGTTCCTCCTTGTGGTCTCCAACTAGACTTAATAGTTTGGGTCCACAGAATTTAAAAAGAACCTAGAGCATGCTTCCAGCTGCTGCAAATTTTTACTATTAGAGATTTAACAAACTCTAATATTATATATATATATATACTTTAATAGTCTATTAAAACCCTAAATCAATGAGACTGCTGTTATCAACACAATTATCCTAAACAGCAGTATCTGTTCAGACATGCACTTTTTTTACATCCCAGACAGACTGGTGACTACTTAGGGGTTGAAGATGTGCTTATATTTCACAAAAAAAGAGTGAAAGGATTTCATATTAAAATATTTTGAAAATATTCATGTGCAAAATAATCTTTAAAGGTTGTTTCTGTCTTTTCTCAAAGTCTGAATTATAGATATGTCATCAGGAAAAGGCCTCCTCTGGTACAAAGGCCACTCTGCACCAGTGAGAACTACAATTCTAACAACAACTATTAAAATAAATACAGTTAGTTATTCTCCTATCAAAGAAGAAAAGTTATTTTTGGCCCTGGTAGTGCTATTTGCAGACTAGTATATGCTACATACTTCTTTAAGTTTGTTATGACATAGCACCCTGCAAAAGAAAACAACAAACGTGAGCTCCTGTAAGGGTAGCACTCTACAGACAGTGGCATGTCATTCTGACTCCTTTATTGGATGTTAGAATAATTATACTGAGCACAACCAGTTCCCTCACACCAAATAAAAAGGTCAGAATTAACTACTAAGAGTCTCATCAGAAACATATTTAAATATACACACAACAGCTTCATAGCTGCATTTAATCTTACATGCAGCCAAGATCCCAATGACTTCAGGAGAGCAGAATCAGGCACTTAATATTTGCTGAGCAACAAAGTTACACCATATAAAAAAAGCTAAGTATCTCTCCAGAGCTTCAAATACTATTAATCTGGGGAAATGCATTCATAGAGTCCAATAATTCCACTTACAAAGTAGATTGTTGTGAGAAGGACAGCTAGTATGCACCTCTGCCATGAGTTTCAGCTTCATATTGTGTTCCTAAGTTACCTTCTTCACAATGTCTTAGTACAAAACTCACTTACTTACACATATGCTCTGAACAGTTATGGTAAAACCAAATTAAAAACAGAAAGTAAACTTAAAACAGCGATTTTAAAAAATATAGAGGAAATCTACACACACAGCTGATTTTCCCCAACCTTCTACTTAATTATGTCTATCACTGCAGCAAACCCCTTATACTCTTCCAAGATACTTCATACTTCACTCAGTAGTACTAATAAGCATTTGAGTAACAAAATGTTAACTACAAACAAAAATGTCCTGTTCTTCTTTGCCCCTTCACCAGAAGAGCCAAAAAGCTTAATTCTGCAACACAGGTATTATCCCTTTTTTTTTTAATGCAAAGAACTGGATCAAAGTTCAGAGACTGAGAATGCTGAAGAAAAACAGACTGCAGATCAGTCAGTCAGCTGCTGTTAACCCAATTAATTTTCTCCCTCATACTGGTCTGGAGAAAATAACAAACACTTGGTTTGGGACCAACATTCCTTTCATGCATCAAATCAACTCTTCTTTTATCTCACTGGGAAGCAAAAAAAAAAAAAAAAAGAAAACCCAAAACCCTAACACCCAGACAGACAAATTATAACAAATGTTCATACAAGATATCTCTGATATAACAGTATGCTGAAAACATCTGTACAACCAGATACAGTTCCTGTGTGCAAAACCCAGCTGAGATTGCAGTCTCATGACTGTGATGTCATGATCCACACAAGGAAATGTACATCTATACAAAACCCTTGGAGTTATCAAAATTCAATTTAAAACTAAAGGAGACACAAAAGAAAATTTTTCTGGTCTGATCCATCTCCATAATTTATTGGACAAGAAGGTTTCTTTGCTGCTCAGGACCTTCAGCTTGGGAGAACTTAACCAACTTCCGCAGATCACAGCCATATCACAGGGCTCCCCAAGCAAATCACCACCAGCACAGTAAGATTTGAGGTGTCTGATGCTTCCCAAAAAAATGGGGGAAAAGGTCAGTACACACAGTCCTTAACCAGGTGGGATAGAGTTGGGAAAGTGCTCTATTCATGCACTAGGTGTCAACAACAGCAGCGATAATGTGCCTATTGCTTAAAGAAAGGGGCTGAAGTGTCTGCAGTGCTTTAAGCAAAAGGAGCAGTATCTTGTGGACTGGTAACATTACTGGAAAAAATGAGACTTTACACTTAAGTCAGTGTAGATCTCCATATGGAAGCCTCTTGACCAGCCCCTCCTTATTTTAACGTCATGCCATTAAACCTAACGCGTGTGCAGTGGCTTTTCATAAAGCCTGACCTTTAATAACAAGCCAGTGGTATTACACAACAAACACCAACAAAATACCCACTGCTACAGAGGGATAAAAGAAAAATCCTATTCCTAGGGGAAAATCAGGCTTCAGGACTGGAAGGCAGTGCCACATGCCTCAGCCTACATCATGGGTCACCAGCATGGCCCCAGTCAACTTAAGAGGGTTTATAAAATTTCCTTTCTAGCAGAAAAGCCACAGACCACATTCTATGGCCTTGGGAACCACCAACACATCTACAAAGCTTTGCAGCAGATAGGATGTCCCTCAGAAGATCATGTCCATGTTAGTGCCTTGGGTCAGGTAAGGGATGTACCGATAGAGGAAGAAGTCTCTTCAGTTCATGGATATCTGGACACCTTTCCCAGTGCTCCTTTGGGCTTTTTAAGTGCACTTTGAATTATTGATTTTGTCACTGACTCCACTGGGAGCACACTGTCTCAGGCAGAAGCCCCAGACTCATTGTATTTCCTGCCAACTAGCAGAAATTAGGCAAATACCAATACCTTGATACTTTTGCACCTTGGTACATGTTGGAACAAGGGGGCACCATGCCCTAAGACTTCCCTCCATAACAGTTCTGGGACAAGAAAGGCTCCAGGCTTTTCCCTGTTGCAGCAGCCAGTAATGCAGCTGCTGAACACCCACTGCATCAGCAACACAAGGACAATCCAAAGGCATCTGGCCAATTCAAGTGGCAGGGGCTGAGCCTGCGTGTGGTAGGAGAGGCCAAAGAAAAAGTCAACACAAACAAAACCTAACCCCACGCCCCCTGATTTCCTCCTTCTAAACAGTATCAGAATAAGACAGATGTGCGTGTTACTGCTTTTGTCCGGAAAAACTCCTACGTTGCAGGTTTTTTCCTTCTTCCTTGTAATACAAGTCCAAAAAAAATGTGGCAAAGAGAAACATTATGAGCAGTTCCCTCAAGAGGGAAGGAGAGAGATGCCTAGAAATATAATGCATACTGACTACAGAGACTGCTGGATTCCAGGAAATAAAAATATATATAGCCATTAAACCAAAGAAACATCACCACTGACAGCTCAGTCTCCACTGATCAGCTTCCAGATGGGGAAGAATTAATTTTTCTTGCTGTTATTCTACCTCTATGGGAAAAGACAGATAGGGCTCTGACTACAAAAAAGTGAGATAATATAATTATCCAAATATTTGTACAGGAAAATGATGGAAGCTTTGTAGGATGCATATTGATTGGGAATGAATAACAAAGAGGCTGGCAAAAGGACTCCAGCGTAGCTTCTCACCACCCAGAGGGAAGAGGATCATTTAAGGGAAAGAACACACACATGACCTATGCTAAAATCTAACTCAACTCCTACTCTGTTCTTAGGATAAGCTACAAGCCGGTCTTGTACAAGGCGTGCTAGAAGCCTAATCCAAGGGTTTCAAAGTGTGAAAGTGAAAGAAAGCATCTGCTGTGCTGTAAAGAGAAAGTGCTCAATGTGCTGTAATAACTTGGTTTAGCCATAGCTTCAACCTGTTGGAGAGACAGTGCGATGGCAGCATTGGAGGGTTCATTGGAGAAAGGCTGTTGGTGATACTTTGCCTTCTTGACACCTCTCAGGTGCCAGTTGACCCTTCTTCTCTCTCTCCATCTCTCTGGGGTTTTGAATCCACTACAAAACTCCTCTTTGAGAGTGGGTGTATTCATTAAACTTTAGGGAAATGTCTCACCAGACTAATTAAGTCAGGTGACATTTTATAGGCAGTGAGTGCTTTTCCAGGAATGTTTCTGTTCTCGGCAGTAACATATTTGGATAAAATTTCAGTGTTGATCCTAAGGCTTAGAGCTGGAAGGAGAAATGAGGACATTTGCGTGATGAGAAATGGAAACATGGCCCCAGTCTTCCCCTCTGTGGCATGTTTCCTCTGAAGGACCACAGATGAGGGTGATGGCATACGTTAGGAAATACATTTGTTTTGCTTTTATAACAGCCCTAGTCTACTACTGCCTAAAAGTTTGAGGCCAAACCTTTTAAATCATTAAGTTTTCTTTCAGAATTCCAGCATAAAGAGACCAAACCAACAGTGCAAACTATTTCCATTTCTCTCCTTCCCAAGGGCATTTTCTCTCTATACCACAGGCTTCCCTCCTGAAAACAGTTATCCCCAACTCCCCAGACAGTCTTTCTGCATCAGTCTCTTTTGGAAAGCTACTGATTTTAACCCTGCAGCAATGCTTCCCCTTGACTAACCTGACGTGGGCAAAAGCCTGAACAACTTATTCCCCTGACTATACACCCTCTTCAGACAGGAGCCATAGGTGGCGAAGAAACTCTGGTCTTAATTTTATTTAAATGCAATTTACTTTAAATGCAGGCATGTTCTAGCTGGTGGATTTAAAATCTCAAACATTTCAGTGGAAGGACATAGCCATGCCTCTGTGCTGACTCTGAGAACATTTACCATTTTGTATGGTAGGGCTGAAACATAACAGGAACAGAGAGAACCTGGTGCCTGTGAGCACATGGATGTCTCCAAAACCATTCACAAGGAGGATGGAAACTTATAGTAGACTGGATCTGAGTGGTGGAAGAGTGCAAGCCCAGGTTGGATCTGAGTGGTGGAAGAGTGCAAGCCCTGAGCAACCTTACCTAGGTTGGAGTCCCTTTCCATGACAGGGGAGTTGGAACTAGATGATCTTTAAGGTCTCTTCCAACTCAAATCATTCTATGCCATCTAGATGGCCCTTGTCTTTGATGCAAGGTGAAATATGAGCTCTGTTAACAACATCTAGTAGCCCTGTAAAGTTTTATTAAAAACAAAACATCTCCCCACACAACCCATGCCAGAACTTAAGGTTTACACTTATCAAGAAGGTAATAAAGAGGGCAGAGAAAAGGTGTGGCCACAAGAATGCTTGTTGACTCTCATGAGAAAATGAGATATCATTCTGGGTATCATGATTTTATTCTCTGCTGCAGATATAGAAAAACTTTCAAACATATCACAAGAGCATTTCAATGATATATTTACAAATAGGTGCTTACAAATTGCAGTGGTCCAGAACCATTTTTTAATAACAGGATTAAGTTTCCTTCTTCCAAACACAGAGCTATTTGGAAGCTGAGCAATATACCACAAATAGAAATATTAACCAGAGTGGTCTGTACTAAAAAGCCACAGATTTATTTTTCCAATGTATGGACCATAAATATTGTTAGAGAAGGAAAACACTAAACATACACCATCTGGCACACATCTTTAACTTACACACCAAAGTTGTTAGCAGCCTTATTCCATGGATCTATTCTACTGAGGACATTCCAGCTTTTTATGCTGTATTATATTATTGCAATACACAGCTGAAAAGCTTCCACTATAAACAATTTTTCTGCTTTTTTAGAGTCCTGTTTGGCTTTCTAATGGTCTACAAAGGTCTGACTGGAAGCTCAGCTGGTTGAAATCAAAGCAGCTTCAGGGCATGAGACTTTTCAGATAGCAACAAGTTCTCTAGCAGATCATACTGTACTGGCCTCTCAGTGATAAGGGGAAGGAGCTGGAGGAGATTGTGGTGGCAGCAAGGGAGCTGTTAAAGTTTGGTTGAAAGAGCCGCAGCTACTTAAACAGAAAAGCTCTACTAATATTTTTCAAACTTCCTTTTACAAAGGGTGTGCATACTAAGAAAAAATACCAAATACACCATCTTTACTGCTCGCATGACTGCACAGAGAATAACCCCTACAAAAGAGAGGGGGAGCCTTTTAGGTGAAGAATTTAAAAGCTAGGATGCTAATTAGGAACTCAGTCCTTGAAAAGCAGAGCAGTTCATAAACAATGAATCCTTTCTGAGTGCAAGTGCTACTAGGGTTGAAGATTAATTGCAAACCTCTGATACCTTCCTTGCGTTTCTGCAATTGCTAACTCTCTCCACATGCAGTATGCACCCAACTCCTACATTCAGAGCTCTAGCTACGTTTAGGGTTTTTATTACAGATTCCTGCAGAAACCTAGTGAGCAATAAACCCATAGACGTCAGTAATGACCATGACAAGGATATTCGTACTAAGGTTCTCTGAATCACCCAGTTATTTATCAGTTAACTAGAATAAATATTGACTTGTTCTTTGCACTGTCCTCAACAAATACAAACCCACCAGAGGGCTCAAAAGGCTAAAAAAAAAAAAATCAAAGTTGCTAGATAAATATGAAAAAGAGCTGGTTATTTGTCCTGGGATTTTCCTGGTGTTTCAGATTTCCAGTTTATCAGATGTTGGCATTTAGAGAATAATCTTAAAGAAAGAAGACCTGATATTAATACAAAAACCTGAGTAGCTGACGTTTTTGTTCATTTGTTGGCTTGTAAAGAAACATCCAGAGAAAAACAAAACCAAGAGACCACTTTTTCATCTGTGGCTAAGCTTTCTTTCCAGAAACAGATAAACACACATATTCTGATTTGCATGGGCTTGAAAAAATCAATGACAATTAAGCCTGGAGCAATTTCCTACATCTTTAGCTACAAGTTTTCTGTTTCTCTTTCTCCTCTATGGCATAAGCTCTTATCTGAGTGATTTCAGTTTTGGCACCCAAATTGCGGCATCTTTCTTTCTATTTTCCAACAGAATCAAAATATCAGCAGAAATACCAGTCACAGTCTGAGGGATGCAAAAGAACAACTGAAAGCAGAAGGCTTCAGCATCTTCATCTGAACACTTGGCCAATAAGACACTCAAAACCACAGGGCACTTGACAATGTGATGCTTTTGTTTACTTCCTTTTATCTCACCCATAAGAAATAAAAAAAGTAGTGAAGACAACAGAGAAGTCAGTCTCCACTCAAAGTCACTTGTGCAGATCAAACATGAGTGCAGGCCTGCCTGCATGTGACCTCATATATAACTCCTTCTGTTACTGTAATAACAAAACATATAAAAGATATGGGCTCTAAAAAAAGCACAGGTTCACATGAGAACCTTTCAATTCTCCCCCGGCCCCTTAATTAGCAAACAAAGGCTCTAGGGAGCCACAACAGAAAAAATTTCCATTGACCTTGGTGCTGTTTCAGTTACAACTTTGACCCCTCTCTCCTTGGGCACCAGCATAAAGCTGGCTCTTCTGTTCCTTCACCACTGGGCAAGCTGAACAGAGCAACTCCTACCCAGCTGTGAGGTCATGGGAAGGTGGGCCAGAAGTGGTGGAAAAGGAGATCATGACAAACCAACAAGGAGGGCAACCAGGGTTACTGTGATGAGGCACCATACCCAGGAGACACAGGAAACATCAACAGAGAAGGAGCTCCTTTAATTCTAACACTTGCAGAGTACTTGGTGCCCAAAAGTTACACTGAGAAGGAAAAGATAAAGCCCAGGAAGGAAGACTTTCAGGACTAACTGGCTATGGTTAAATGGTCTATATTATTCTGGATGATAAGGGACACTTGTTGCCTGAAAGAGCCTATGATGTATGTATGGGTGTTCTGCTGCTGGTTTACAGGTAAAAAACCCAAACCACACTAACAACTTCCCCTAAGAAATTCGTATAAGAAATAAGTATAGCAGCAGAAATATCTGTTCAAGGCTGTAAAAAGGAAAACTCTTCCCATTTTTAAGAAAAGAAAAACCTAAACTCTCTATTTGGATGGCTGTCAGACTAACACTTTGCGTTAGTTCCCCCCTACAGCTGTGCATTTGTGAGCCTTACCTAAAAGGGTACCATTCTAGAAAGAGAAGGTGCTCTTTCCCTGATGCTTTTCTTTCTGCATGAACATGGAAATGGAAACTCTGGAGGCAAATGAATTTAGCTCCTCAAATGAAAAGCATATATTTAATTCCAAGATACTGAACACACTAATTTAATTGTTTTTAATAAAACATGGGCTTGAGCAAAGTGTTTTTAATAAAGATCAGACACCAAGAGCTTCTTTTAATGTTTTCAAAACCAGTTTTAATCTCACACTTAATGAGATGCACTTCACTTTTCTAGAATTCCAGCCCTCTTACAGATAGACTAACTTCAAACAAAAGAAAAGGAACTCAACTGGCTTCAAAATCACTGCAGCTGCATGGCCCAGCTGGAGGGAGACAGAAGGCATTATTCCCTGTTGACTCCTTCAGGGGATGGAAGGGCCCAGCGTTGTTCTTGACAGTTTGATACTTTAGGCCAGTGCTGCGGGGAGGAGAAGAGGCACATTCTCCCTGGCTTACCCTCGAGTGTGTTTTGCGTGCTGAGATGTACATGTGCCATTGACACTCCGTCTGCTGCCTCTGCTGGGGGCTCCATCAGACCCTGGGGCATTAGGCAGGAGCCCATCCGTTCACTTGAGCAGCATTTCAGTACCAGATCCCCAAGTAAGTAGGTGGAATTTTAATTAAAGAAAGAGAAAACATGTTAATCTCATTAATAACCGTGAAGGGGAAACCCCACTAAGATGAAAGACTTGTTTTGTAGGAGCATTAGAAGAATATCCCTATGACTGGTATGTGCAGTGAATTTTGCTGGTCTGTCCGTCCATTCTTCTCTTCAGAAACTTTTGGTCAGTGAGGGATTTATTTTCTGACAGGGGTTAACATCATGCTATTAGTCACTACTCTTGTACTAGGTACCAGCAAAGCTAAGGGAAGAAGAATGTGTTGGATAATAAATAACACTTTAGGTCAGTAAAATCATCCAAAATGCAACATTCTAGTGATGGTTTCTGCAGTGTTGCATGTGCAGTGGGATTTTTATAAAGAGGTATTTTTGTGAGGTAGATGGCAAAGTACATTACAGTGTGTAATGCAATTGTAATGAGGCATGCGATAGTACTTTAAAAAAAGAAATGCAAGTATGGCAAATGATGACAATTTAGTGAATCAAAGAGCACCACTGTTATTATGAAATACTACTCTTCAAATAACTGCATGATTATAAGGTTTGCAGTTTGTGTTATGCTGGCTGTTTACACATACAATCACGGTAGACTCAGAACCAATAACAACACCTGATCTCAGGTCTTATTTAAAAATATACGTCTGTACTTTTGCTAAAGAAGAAAAATTCCTTGACATCCAAATAATTTCGTGAAACTTGTAATTAGCTGACGGATGAGAAAGAGATGCAGGCTACAGTAAGGAAAGAAAATTTGGCTGAACAAATTTTCAGGGACTATTTTAGCAATTTATGTTCTACTTTCCAGCTGTGAAAGCTCTTATTCACTTGACTTGCAAGTTTAAATAGTCCCCTGCCCATAGGCAAGTAAATGAAATGAAGTATAGATGATAATGTTTGTAAGTTCTGGCCTTAGAGCTCCCTTTGAAATCTATGAAAGTAAAGAGTGTTTATCACCTAAGAAAGTTTTAAGTGTCCATTTGTGCCCTTACTTTGCAGGTTTATCTCCTGTTGACTTAAACCAAGGACAAGATTAGACTCAACAATTAAATTCCCATCAGTTTGTTTCAGCACAGGACTGTTTTCCGCTCTCTATTTCACAAGTCTTGGATTCTTGGACTGTGGCTTAGATGCAACTGTTGTAAGAAGAGATTCCAACGACCATGAAATGAAAATAAAACACTTGTCTGGCAAATGAAATAGCATCTACTTCATTAGAAGGGGTTCTCTGCTGGCAAATGTCATCCAAGCCACTCTGTAAATAAAGTGGCTTTATTTGTATAGGGCAAACAATAGATAATCTAGACTTTCTATCTGATGAGTTAAATCCACATCCATGACAATTTTAGTTTTAGGGGATTTGTAAATGCTCTGAGCAGATATAAACAAAATAAATAATTTTTCAATGCTCTTATAACTATATTGGCAATGAAACAAATGCAAAGGACAAGCACTCAAATTACAGCAGCACATGTTTTATCTAACACACCTTGTCAATATTGTGCTGGATGTCATTCTTTAGCAGTTTGATACAGCATACAGCACTGAACTGGTTGTGTCACAGGGTTTTGACCTAGCAATAGAACTTCTTGCATGCAGCTCAGTGCTACTTAAATTGGAAACTTTAATTAATTTCAAAAATTTAATTATGTTCTCTAAACAGTGAGCTGAGAATTCATGTTTGGGAGATGGCTGTCATTAATACAATCTGACCACAATGAAAAGAACATGTGAATTTTATATAATTTCGTCATTGCATCTGGTTCAGCAAAATTAATCCAAACCTTCCCAGAAGTCAAAAGCCTGCCATTTCCAGGAGACATCTGAAACATAACAATATTCTTGTGTAATACATGGGATGAGTTATGTCCTAAGTGGGTGTGTAGTTTGATACCGTACCAATATATTTTTTTCCATCAATGGCAGCTGCCATCTGCACAGAAAGAGAAATTCCAGCGAATGAATGTTATCACCAGACATTATCTCCTGGGACTCGGCCTCAGGAATTATGTTTTTCTCTTGAAGTGTGGAAAGCTGTTCGGTGTGCTGCATCTATGCAGAGCACTGTGGACAGCATGTGGGAGCATTGTGGACAGCACGTTCTCTCATTAACTTGACAAACATAATAAATGACAGGGTTTGCATTTCATTACTAAAATATGCCTCTCACCTTATTCTCCTCGGGTACTCATAGAAGGCACCTATTAAGAGTCCTAAGGCATGACTTGTGAACACAAGAGTACTTGCCACAGCAACTGGATGCACTTAAGAAAAGCCAAGACCAGCTCTAAGTGTAACATACTGGCAACCGTGATTGTAGTAATTCTATTGCTTGTGCTTCAGATGGTTTTGGAGCTATAAAGGAGAAAGAAGAGGTTCAAGGACCCTCTTTTTCACATCCAGCAAATCCAAGTAGGCTTTTTTTGCATACCCTCACATTCATCCTAGTCTCCAAAGCACTTAGACTAAGAGTTTAATAGATGGCTTACACATATTTTTTTAGGACTATTAAAACTGTCTTAAGATGGATGAAGTCTCCTCTCAGCAACTCACTCGGGTTTTGGGCACAGCAAGGCAGTGAGGGACAGGCAGGCCACCCTGGGAATGACACTGCCCAGCCCCTCTCCTCCTTCGTACCCACAGCTCAGAAGATCCCCACATGACACAGCACAAGCTTCTTCCTGGCCGTAAGCACACTCCACACTCACTTGCTACAAACACTCACCCTTTGTTTGTCTGTCTCCCATAAAGCCCCTTCAAAACATTTTAAGGAAATATGAATCTAATTCCTGTTGAACTGCAGCAGCAGCCAATAGCTTTACTTGGGTGTTCTAAGCTTAAACAAACAAAACACAAGAAATAAATGCTATTTGTCTAGCAGAGTTTTGCAGACATGGGTGGTTGACACAGGAGGATGTGTACACCTAGCGCTGGTGCATGTGTGCACTCATGCAATTGCAAAGGCTTTACAAGTCAAAATGTCTAGCTGCTCACCCTGCACCCAATTTTGAAGAAGAACAAACTTGTGGTACAATATGAAGGTAAATCTGGGGTTCAAAGATCACATAATTATTTTCTCCTGCCCATTTGCCCTAACATGAATGCCTTACAGTCTTTCCCTTCCTATACTACAATTATCAATTCCTGACAAAACCAGGATCCTGTGATTTGTGTCAGCACAACGGTTTTTCTAGTGGCTCACCTACATGTTGGCTGGATTTCCTACTTTATAACCAGCCACAGGTTATCCCAAAGAGATGCTAAGGATTCACATCCCCCAATCACTGTACTTCATAATCTCCAGATCTGCTTTAGAATTCCCAGCATGTTATTGGTAATAGCTTTCATGCTCTCCCATTAGCACATTAAAGACCTACCGTAAGTGCACCCACAGAAGGGGATAATTAGGCTAAACTGGCAAACTTCTGAAGCAGCTTTTCTATAAATAAATAAGACCCTATAATATAAATAATATCCCATTGATATATACTAAATATATTTATTTTAGATTAAGGAGATAAGGAGCTTTTCCATTTTCCCTTGAACTGACTATAATATCCAGCTCTCAAGCCCCCAGTTTGCTGCTGGAATGGAACAGGAACTATGGGCTCCTGGCTGCAGCCCTGGGAGCAAGAGCAGTGCAAACTCCACGGGGATGGCTGGACCAAGAACTATGGGGAGCTCATGGCAGTTGCTTGGGGGTCAGGAATGTGAGCTGCAGGTCCCACCTGGAATTAAGTGTGCAGAGTGCAGGTGGGGCAGTTACATAAAATGCCACTTCTGCTTGCAGCTATCGACTGCAGATGCACAAGTTCGCAAAGGGCCTTGAGATCCCTAGGGAGCTGTGTGCTTGGAGCATTAGAATATGCATTATCAACACAGCCTGCACCAAATACACACATTTACCTTTAGAGAGGACATTCACTCATGCTCCAAACCCAGCCAGGGCAAAGGGAACAGCCCACAGGGTCCTGCCTGTACACACACACACCAGGCCAGCCAGCACCACTGGGATGAAGCTAAACCTAGCACACATCAGTGGAAGCCAGTAAGCTTAATCTAAGTGCACAAGCAGGCTGGTAGCTGGCAGCACAGCTGGCCATCACTAGGACAGCCCTCAGCAGCCTTGCACCAGCGCTGCCCCTGGCTGGAAGCATGTCCACCATGAGATCTCTACCAGCCTGCACGTTTGAACACAGCAGTCCCATTTTGGTGTCAGGACACAGTAAACCAGGAGAAAAACCCTTGGTGAAACTTTGCAGCTGATTAGCTTGACCCTAACAATATGCAACATAAACTGTGGAGGAATGAACATATAAAGGATAAATCTGTGCATGTTGGATTTTTTTAGTACACAACTAGTTCTTTGGCCTGAGTAACATCACAGGGTGATTGTTGCTTGCATTAGAAGCGCTGCAAAACAAATGCTACAATCCCATGCCTTTTCTTTTTTAAGAGCTCAGAAGTGCAAACAGTTAATTTAAGCTTCCAAACAGTTCAGTGGCTCTACAAAAGGAGAAAGAGAATATTTTACTTGCTAAATAGTCCTTTCACAGGATAAGCCAAATACAGCAATAAACTTCAGCACTTCAGAAGGGGAGTTGAAACTGCAGCTCTGCAAAGACTCACATTTAGCATAAAGGAGTGGACTGGATCTTTTCTTTCACGTATGTCACATAAGGGAACATTTCTTTCAAGTGCCAAATGATGTGGTAATAACAGGGGTAAGTCACGCTATAACGCACTTACTTGACTTTACTGTAAA
The DNA here is from genome assembly GCF_017590135.1 of Pyrgilauda ruficollis. Classification (NCBI taxonomy): domain Eukaryota; kingdom Metazoa; phylum Chordata; class Aves; order Passeriformes; family Passeridae; genus Pyrgilauda; species Pyrgilauda ruficollis. The sequence continues at coordinate 30,222,723 of NW_024519206.1, read as the reverse complement.
TGTCACATGCTCATAGGTGTCCCACTGTACTATAATTTGCTCTATAATGTTGCATTACCTTAACAAAATAACACCCTCGGATTTTATTTTTAAAGTTAAAAAGACCTCACAATTCACTTAGAAATTGCACTGAAATTTTCTGCATTTGATGTGATTTACCATACATGTGTTTTAGAAGCTCACTGCCTGAAAACAAGGAAATAACCTTGGTCTGAGAGCTGCCCACTGACAGTTGAGCATCATCTGCTGGCCAAGGCCCAGATTCTACTTGTGTTATGATTTAGAAAAGAGGATGATCCTAAAAAGATCAAAATCAGATTAGGGATGTCAGATTCTAAAAGTCCCACTCCTGATAAACTTAGAGAATCATAGAGTATTCTGAATTGGAAGGGGCCCACAAGGATCACCATGTCCAACTCCTAAGTGAATGGCCTGGCCCGTACAGGAGTTGAACCCCAACTTTGGCACTATTAGCACCATACCTCAACCATCTGAGGGTCTTCTCAGTGTTCTTGGAAAAATGTCCTTGGAAAAAGGACCAGCTTGGAATTACTTCTGACCTGGTCTTTGGTATCTCACATCCATGCATCTCCTGTCAGTTCAGTAAGCAGAGTCAGAAGAGAAGTGGCCAAAATAACTTTGATTGTTTGCCTTTTCCTTTCACTGCAGTGTCACTGCTGACATTACTGTATGGCACACTTCACACCAGCTATTTTCCCAATGTACTATTCCTTCTGAGCATCAGAAACATTTGAATGACAACTTCTAAGCAAACACACCAACTAAAACACCCTTTGGGGGTTTATCATCCACTGCCTAATCTAAATTTATCACAACATTTCCAGCATGCTTCAAAGCAGAGGAAAGGAAGAAAAAGATAAGGGGTTTTGCAATGATTAATAAAGGAATGCTCTTATCTGATCCTCCTGCTCATGAAATATACAGAAGTACAATAAGCATTTAATATCTATAACTTCTGGGCAGCCCTAATAGTGAAGACTTCTTTTTCAATCCGTGTTGTACCAACTGATCAGTGCTGCTTGATTAAAGCAGGCATGTAATGCTTAGGGGGTCTCATGAAGGTGAGTTCCCAAAGCACTGACCAGAAGATAAACAGGATGTTTTACTGCCATAGGTTTTTTCCCTCCCCCGTTGTTATTGTTGACTAGGGAAAAAAAAAAAAGTTTCCAGATGAAAATATGCGTGAGTGTAATGGAAATGACATGTGGGCAGCAGGTTCCCTCCCCCATTCGGCTGTCAAATTGAGCTCAGTCTAGAACAGCCCAACAAACTGCATGGGGGGAGGGGAGGAGGAGTTGGGGGGGGTGAGGGGGAGGGCTCAAGTGGGCAGGGGAAGCAGTGAAAGCCTAAATAAACTTTGACTATTAGATAACTGGGCTATTATTGCTCTGTAACACTTCCTGAATGGCCTAGAAAAAACACAGAGACAGTTCTTGTTCCTGCCTGAAGAAAACAAAACACGAGGATGAGTGATCAGTATGTCAACTAAAAACTCTGGTTGTTTCCTTCCTTCCTTCTTTCTCTCTCTTTTCATTAGTTTTAATTTGAATTTGTTTCTTTTTTTTCCCCTTGTTCTTCTTAAAAAACATGCTGTATACCTAGCCAAAGCCATGAAAACCCTCTTTCCATGCAAAAAAAACCCTATTCAAGTGTCTATTGCAGGATGCAAGCCCCACATGTTTCATGCAATGCACAGACTGCAGCCACTGGGGCTGCAAGGCGAGGCATCTCACAGCCCTGCCAGCAGCACTCCGGCAGCTGCAGCTCCCCGACAGCACCTCTGCAGAGACATCTCACTGCTTCACAACCTGGAAAAGTTTTTTTCTCACTTAGTCACTTCAGTCGAGGATATTCCCTGTTGTTAACTCTCTCGCTTGCATGTAGGATACTGTTGGTGTGCTAAAGCTGTTAGACTCATTAGGGAAGCACCTACACCAGTCATGTATAATTACAATTCCTCAGACTCAAACCAGATGCTCCAGACTGCCACAAAAACGTGTGCTGTTTATATTCACTGGTCTCTTCGAAGGTGAAAGCAGTGAGAAATAGGTTGCTCAACACCACATTTGGAAGACAGTGTGACCCGGAGTCACTGCTGATCTTCCTCTCCAAAACTGTTACAAACTTCTCCATTCCTCTCTACCGACTCCTGGTCCATCAAGCTGCGAGCTCCTGCTCTGGCTGCTTATCTTGCTGCACCCACAGAAATGTTGCCATAAAATGTGGCAACCAAGATCACCTCAGTGCACTGCCTCCCAGGCGGTGACACACACCTCCCCTAACACGCTCACCGACCTCTGTACCAAACATCAGGTTTCTATCAGCATGCTTGGCCAATGCCCTCAAACAACACCTGAATTTTCCACTTCTTTACACATTCTTTGTTGTGCTCCTGCTCTTGTCTAAACCACTCCGCCTATATAGCAGTTTTCACTTCATCCTCAGCTCCCTACTACTCTGTACTTTCTTCACAGGCATTTCCCATTCCTTCCCACTTAACCACTTTAAAGCCTTTCTTTTTGCAACATTCAATATAAAGTCCCCATGGTCAACCATCTCTGTGGTGGAGGAAGGGTGGATCTGTGCAGGACTCCTCACACCTGCTCCTGCTTTCAGCAGCACCCGGTTGGCCACTGGGAACAGCCCCTGAATGAGAATGTCAAACTGAAAAGTACTGGTCTGCAACTGGAGATAATGGGACAGCCTGGCTGGACAGACACCTCCAACCTCTGAGTGCTCAGAACTGGGCAGTAAGAAGAAAAAAAAAAAAAAAAAAAAAAAACCCAAATCCTTAAATGCACCATTTTTGGTCTAGTGACCTTAATATGTTGCTTTTCATCTGAGCAGAGAATATATTTAAAAACCAGAAAGAAGCTCCAGACCCAGGAGACCACACGAAGGCACTGGAAAGGACAAAGAGAGGTGAGGAGGGGAAGGAGAGTTTTCTGGAGTGTAAAATTGAGCTGGGGGCAAATAAGAGGCAAAAAAATGCTTAAATGGATTTCTGGTGCAAATAACTGTGATATAATTTTTCCTAACTCCTTGTGATATTTGCCCAAATTGTTCCTCATAACAACTGCCCCTGGAAAATAGAAATACTGAGAGGGGGGGAAAAAAAGAAGTAAATCTGAATGAAAGCAAATTCTGCATTTGTATTTTCGTAAGCCGCCAACATAAAGCATTTACCAGCTGTGAGCTCATCCAAAATGTTGATGGGTAGAAAAGTCATTTTGCAGGACTGGAAAAAGTGATGTTCTAAGTGACTTAAAAGTCTAAGCTTTTTTCCTCTAGTTTCAGTAGCCTAGGAACATTGAAGAGTCAATTCAGGAGCCCTTGTAATCATAAATAATTCTTTTTCTGGTTAGTGGCTGTTTAATTTTTTTGTTCCCAGAAAGGTTGTCATTAAACAAACAACGGGGATCACATATGAAAAGAGAGACATCTTTGAAGCCTGAACAAAGAGAAAGCCATTCTAAAAACTCTTGAAATGAGCAACCGGACAAGAGAGAAGGATGGCATAGGATATGACTCAAGGTCTGACACACTCTTCCAAGCCCTGACGACTGACCTTGATGGGGTATTCCACTGGGGAAAATAAACCTCTCCAGAGAAAACAAAGCCATTACACATGAAACAGGTGAGGAAAAAAAAGGAAGCCCTACCTTGATGTTAAATAGCCCTGTCACTGAATCTCGTACGTTTGAATCAAGCCTCAGTGTGGGCTGTGGCTTGGAAAGACCTTGTAAATATCGATGATGGAGCAGCTGGCTTTTACATCACAGATGTGTGGTGGGGGTAAAATAGAGGAGCCAGGAGTACTTGTGTGAGCTGCAGGACACCAGTTACCATCCAGTGCTGGCTAGCAGGCGTTCTGGTGTTAAACTGTTACAGAAGTTGTTACATGGCTTCTCCTGTTCCACCTCAGCGGTACAGGTGGTACCAGACCCTGCAAACACATTCTTGGGGCTCCCAGGAGCTGTGAGACCCCTCCCTGTGAGGGTGGATAGCCTCAAGCCAATACAGCACACTGGCTTTACTCTTTGTCCCGTGATGAGGTTTCCACCCTAACGAGCCAGCAGGTAAAGTCCTCTCAGAAACAAGATTGCTCTACCAGCTCCTGTGTGTGCCTAACACTGGCAAAGCCTCACCTAGGGACTCCAGCAGCATACTGAAAAGCAATAGTCCGTGCTGCTACTGAACCCTTCAGGGAGACTCAGAGCTCTTCAGGGTTGCTCTGAGTAAGAAAACTGCCCTAAAGATGATGGATCCAGACCAGTAAATACACAAGAAATCAGTTGTCACTGTCTTTGCTGAGAAATCGCAATTAAATATCAAATCTGTGTAAGTGCTAACTTTCACTTTTTCCTGTGCCATTATCAAGTTCCTGTCTTCTCTGAAGAAGCACCTGTTGAAAATTGTCCATAAAGGTGAAATCACTTGCCATGGCTGAGTGCAGTGCAAGGGCTGGTGTCTGTTATCACATGGTAAGTGATTATCAGAAAGGGTTACTTTGATCATACAGTCCATTTATTCAAGCCTGGAAAGAATGTTCCCACAATGACTGAAGTAGGGGTTTTGAACTGAAAGTATCACCACAAAGAGAAGGCATAAGCAAATTTGGGGGAAATGACCTCAAAAAGAGGCATTATTTGTAGCAAAACTCTTAGGTCCTTGATGCAAGCATTCGAATGCAAGAAAAATAAAAGGAAACAGAGACTTCCCATGTTCTGTTTTTATTACACATCCCCAAGCAAGGGACACACTCCAGTCTTAAGAGAGCAGCTCACCAGTAAGGTGGGAAGGTTTTGTGCAGCTTTGCATTCATATGAATGAAATTTCTTTTAAGTGCACAGAGCACTCTTGACAATATGCTGTTAAAGTGAAGTAACTTTGAAAGGGAGAAAAGTACAAAAACAGGTTGTTTAACTGGCTAACAATAAATTTTTTCTGGTTGAATGCATTTACCTCTATTCTCATTTAAATGCAAAGTATGTACTCCACTGAGTCCTATTAGTCTGGGTAACTAAGGAAATTGACCAAAAATGAATGAATGAAGGAAAGAACTTAAGTTTCACTCTAGTTTCTTGTATAAAGCTATCTGATCAGCACATTTCCTCTCCTTGTCCTCAGCCCCCAGAAGCAGTGGCACGGTATCCAATTTCACAGGAATCGTCATTGCTTTATCTGGATAATTCTATTAAATGAAGCTGAATCCCAATCCCCATTTTTTTACCATTTGATACTATTACCAGAATGATGAAAATGGAAATCTAAGAAACAGGACAGAAATGTAAAATGTGAAATGAGCTTCTGAATATGAAACCAGAAGGGGAAGACATGCAGAAGGTCACTATAGTCCTTTCATTCACTCTGTATTAAGGTTTCCTGTGAGTGCAGAATAATGGCTATAAATTGGGAGCACAAGTCTGAAACGTTTCCGCTTCTTAGCATCAAGATCAAGCTGAGATAGCTGCTAAGAAAAGCTTTAACACTTGTGTGACTTGCACATCTACCTCTAGGAAACAATATTTTACAAACTCAAACAAAGAAAACTCCAACAAAGCAGTAAGAAAAGCAGGTGCAGTCCTTAATCAAATAAAGTACACTAATATATCTGAAAGTTTCAATGAGAGTCATAGGTGCCCAGAATCTCCTGGGAAACAGTTCATACCTTGTAAAGCTGAATAAACCACATTTTCCAGATATTGAGGGCAAAAGATAAGGATGCCTGATGAAATAGCAAGGTAGGAACAATTTGCAGGACTGTCTTGCTTTTGATGTCTGCCCATGTCAAAAACCCCTCATAGTTTGCATTACTGTCAGTACCATGGGAAACCTCAGCCTGTCTCTTCTCCACAAGAAGAAGGCAGCTCTGGGGCACAGTGGACTCCCAACACCCTCAAACATTTTGGGGAGCTTTCATGGTACAAAATTCCTCTGTCTGTTCTTTCCAAAACAGAAGACTTCTTTCACAAACCATATTGAACATCAGAGTTTTTCAGCTGTAACAACATGAGAGGAACAGCCTGTGCAAAGCCATGGTTTATACATCTACCAACTGCTCGTTCATTCCGATGGCAGTGTGGCACTTTGAATGCCTGCTGTCTTGAAGGCCTGATGTGCTGTTTATCACACACCAGTTCTCCTGCTCTTCCACTGCTTTACCACCACTAGCCCATGAAGATTCTGGTCTTGGTAGTTAAAGATTATGGGGTTTATTTATTTCCCCACTGTAAATGCTTTCCCACTGAAGCCACTTGGTGTCACAATCAGAATGTTAAACAACACACTTGAAGTCTAAAACATGGAAAAGCCATAGCTTTATCCAGCATTTCAATTCTGCAATGGAAGTATGTTGCACAATATAAAAAGCAGGATTCTATTTTTCATTTATCTTGCCAGAGCATGGTTACCTCCAGCCATTTGAGGACCTTTGTCCTTTCTGCTTCTTTTTCCAAGCCTGTGCCTATCTCTAGCCCAACTCAAAGCATTGCTTTTTTTCATGCCCAACACTTTAATCTCATCAAACACCACTTTCATCTTGTGCCAATGTTCTTACAGCTCTCACTGTTCTCACAGCTAAGAAACACCTCTTTCTAAGCAACACTAGGTGAAAAGTAGCTAAAATGCTGCAGTTAATGATCTAGATGAGGAAACATTACCTCTGTGCACTAGACTGGGTCCCATCATGCACCTCCTGCACAGTGCTGGGTAAGTAATTCCCTTTCCCTCTATCTTTGCAGAGCCAGGCACAGAAGAGTTGAATCGAAACTGGATTTGCTAATATTTGCAAAGCACTCATTGACCATAGCTAGGAAGTGTTATTACTACCTTATTACAGAGATGACCAGCTTTGCTGCAGAGACATAGCTCTTCTCCTCCGCAGCTGAGCATTTGTGAAATAACCAGCTGACCTAAAAACCTCATCAGCCTCCTGTGAGACCTGCTGTAGCACAGGGAGGGGACTCAGGGGCAGAAATCTCATTTCATCTTGTTAAACAGGCTCAGCTACAGAAAGTTAACAAATTGCTAGAGAACCATGCAAACCCCTGTCAGTGCATGACTGCAACAGAGCACACAGACTGTGAGCCATGTGAAAGACTGGTGAGATCATGAAGCAAAAAAACAAACTACAGACTAGTAAATTAGGAAGAGCTTGTGTGGGCAAGTCTGCCTCATTCCCTCTGGTTTTTGTAGTAGGAAAGGTGCCATTATGAAGTGGCTGGAGCAAGTTAAACACCTTTCAAGTGTGTTCTAATAATTAGTGCTATTATGAAAAAAAAAACCCTTGGCATTTGTTTAAAAAGAAAAGTTGTCTTATTTAACTACAACTCCAGTGTTTAAAGTATTAATAGCTGCCTATGCCACTCGTTCCTACATGCTTGCATGCTTTTCAAATTGCATTTGGAAAAGCTCAGTCCATCTGTTTTCCCACACTCCATCAACACATGCAACAAAGTGAGCAGAGGCTACCTACAGTAGGGTTGTGTTTTGTTCAGATCTTTCTGCTTGCATACCAGAAATTCAGTGCTAATTCAACATGCTTTGGGCACATTCAAGCTACAAAAGGAGGGGGCTTGGGAAGGGGAGGGGAGAGAGGTTTTCCCTCATAACCACACATGCACTTCCAGATGAAGAAGTGCCCGGGAAGGATTTGTGCACTGTGGAAGCCCAGTTGCATACCAGTGCCTCTCGACTCCAGGACAAACCTGTTGCAACATGACAATATTATGCAGCAGAAACTGGACAAGCAGCTGCTAATTCGCTGCACTAACTTCAAACCCCATAAATTTTCTTTTCAAACCCATCCAACAGGACAAAGAGAAGTCTGTTTGAGATTCATCACAAGTTCCAGGCTGGTGGCTAATTTGTATGAAAATACGTATGGTGGCTCCTGCAAACAGCTCTCCTTAGATACTCTGTAGGTAAGTGGCTTGGGGAGCATTTGAAAAGGCATCACCCCCAGCTAATATCAGCCTGCATCAAGCCTAGAAAGAGACAAATGCTTGGATGTGCAGCCCAGAAGGCATGGTGACATAAGGGGTCTTCATAAAGATATCCAAGGAGGAGAAGGAGCAGAGGCAGAAAATGAGAATGTGCTGTTTGTGGCTTTTCAGGTGGATTCTTCACCAGCCATACATTCTGGTCCTCTGCTGCTGTTCCTTCATCCCTTCCTGTCCCTGCCAAGCCGTCTGTCTGTCTGCCACCCCCTCCATTGCGCCAGCTCAACTGTTTCAGCAGCCGCATTCTGTGAACCGGACTAACAGGTCTGGCTCCAAAAGAAGGAAAAAAAACCCAACCCAACCTAAACCATTTTAATTGCCAAGCTATTTTTAAATTCTCCAGTGTTGCACAGCATGGCAGGTACAAGTGAGGGGGTGGCATTTATCAGCCCAAGGTAAGGGCAAGTGGAGAATGAGGATGTTCTTAGTGGATAACACCAGGAAAGATTTTGTCAAATGAAATGTACATCGTAACTTTCTCCTCCATTATAGTTCCCAATGGCTGCTTTGCCTGTCATTTCTTTCAATCTAGTCTGATTCTGGAGTCACACTAGACTGTGTGCCAGCACAGACATTTAAAATCCCTTCTAATGTCTTCAAGCTTCTACAGTTTGACTTATAAAAATATTTAAATAAATCTACTTGCGCTTAGAAGAAAGCCAACAACACACAAAATTTTCAGGACTTATTTGTTTAAGGATTCTTTGGCAGGGTGCACAACCTACATCAAATGCTAGTTCAGCACTGCATGGCCATCACATGTGTTATGAAATTGTCTGAAAATACCTGGGGAAAGACACTGTGTTGGACAAACCGCAGTCAGAATAAAGACTTATATAAATGAACTGGCACTACCATCCCTGGAAGCAGTTTTAGGTGAAGAAATGAAGTAGCTATCACTTAAATCTTTTGTGTAAGAAGCTTTGGAGGTTTTCTGGAAGCAGAAACAATTTTCAAAATCCAGAAAAGAAAAAATTGGGGATTAACTCACTATGGGTTTCTTACAAATGTAACGTGTCATGTTTGCAACACAGCCTGGCACATAAGCTGCTGAGCATTTACTGCTAGAGGACAGAATGGATATTTAAAATGCCCCCTCTATTGCAGATGGGTTTCTGGTGATGCAGGTGGGATGCTACATACATTTATGATTAAATACACTGGCAGCAACTACCTGCATGGGCTCTGGATGTCATTTGAATCTCAGCCAGCAACCTTGAAATGTTGTTCATAACAAAAAATTCCTCCCATCAATGTAAAGGTCAAAAGCTGTCCTCATGTGAAAACTAGATTATAAGTATTTTTTCCCATTTAAAGCTTTTGTGCCCGAACACACTAAATTCTAGTTTCTGCTTCAGGACTAAAGGTTAGGATTTAAAAATATTCATCCCTACTTGATTCATATCTCCCCAACCATATATTCAATGTGACTACAAAATCTTCCCGTAGCTTATGCCAATGTAACACCTGGAATAAGAAAAAGCAATTCCCATTCAGCTTTTACTCTTTACGGGAAAGTCCTCATGGCAGCATTTATTCTTTGGCTAAAGATTTTGATATTTGGTTCAAAGGATGATATTCCAGTCCTACTCAGCTGTAAAATGTGGTGAGGCTAAAATCTAAGCCCAGATTTAAGCTTCTTAGCCAGCCTGCTATGTTTGAAGTACTACTGGTCTCCAAAACCTATGTCATGTTGACTTAACTATGGAGCTGCACTGCCTGGCCATTAAGTTTTGTTTTACTCGTCCTCCCTCAGCTGCAGCTCTTCCTGTGGCATCAGGGGTGCTCACATCTTCATAAATTTTGACTCTCCTGCCAAAACAATCCCTGCACCTTGTGGGATTTCCCAACCATGCAGCATGCCTGAACTGAAGGCCAGTAAATCTCTACTTCCACAGTGTTTATATGCTAAGTGGCATGGAAACTCCATGTCAATTAAGAGAGTTTATTTGGTGTCACCGTGATTTCCTCCCCCCCCCCCCCCCCATTGCTAATGTATATATATACAAAGGGGAAGGAGGGAGCTCTGCAAATACAGGAGACAGTTACGAGTTCTTCCTTTAATTGCTCTGCTGCTGCTTGAAGTCAGCTTGTAGGGATGGGGTAAAGTGAAAACATGTTATACAGAGGTTTTCCCCAAACAGTCTGGAAGTGAATAATGCTATGAGGTCCATAAATGTAAATGGCAATATTGGGAATATTGGGAGCAGAATTATTTTGTGGTGCAAAATTACCCAGTTCAAAGAAAATCCAGATGGATGGGCTATTGATCCAACTCTCCAAGCTGGAGTAACTGAAATATCTCTCTCCCCTGTGCTTGGTTCACTTTTGCTTATGAATAGTGCAGAATATAATATCAATCTGGAACCTTCCAGCCTGCTTTTGACATCTATATAGCAGGCACCGGATGCTTGCAGAGGCTCACAGCACCTTCAGCTCCAAACAACCCTTGGTTTTGTTAAGATGATAGCAGAGAACAGCCAGACTTTCATTCACTGCTTTCACAACGTCAGCCAGGTTGTAATTTGCTGGGAACAGGATGAGGCTATCAAAGCAGCAGTGGGGAATTTTGTTCACTGCTATTTTTCTTCCTAAGCCCAGTGTTTGCTTGAAAATGTATTATTTTTTCTAGGAGAGATTTTCATTCACAAGCAATTTGTCAAGCGACTTCAAACTACTGGGACCGTATTGATTCCAGAACTGCAATTGCAGTTGTCAGCAACATGGGCTCCTGCAATCTGTTAAACACATTCCTCGAAGGTGGTTAGTATTCTCCCTTCTCTTTTCCTGTGGGAAAGACAGTAACAACGGGCTCTCACTCACCATTCCCTGAAAGGCTTCTCTGGGATAGTTTATTGTATTAAACCCCTCTGGTCTTTGCCCTTCCTCCCTGTGAGCCTGCCTTGCAGCAGAGCCAGCTGGGCTGGCTGATGGCTGGCTGTAGCCTGCTGACTGATAGCTACCAAGTAATGGATCAAGCCAGCCATAAGGGCTGGAAACCCAGTGCTCACCACCTCTGTCACCCCAGAACAGTGACTGCAAAGTCACAGGGGCACCCAGGCAGAAAGTAACCTCAACTTAATTTGGACAAGAGTAAAAATCTTCCCCTCAGTGTATCTAAACTTGGGGTAAGAAGAGGGGGTTTTTTTGTATGCTTTTTCTTTTTTTCCTTTTTAATGCATCTAACAGGACTAGAACAAATCAGCACCAAAATGCTTGATCCCCCACATACGGTCAAACAACCAAAAGCCTGGTAGTTCAGTTGTTGTTCCTTGCTGCTGCCTTGCTCAATTCTGGCTGTGGCAATGCCTCTCTGTAAGAAAAGGTGCTGAGTCACACATAGCATTGAACAGACTCATTCTTACATCCCTCTTCTTCCATGTATCTTTCCTTTGCAAATTAAACCCTTTTTCAGACACAAGAGCAAGGTGAAATGAGGTATAAGGAATCGCTTGGGCTGCTCGTCCAGCCCTCCAGCTCACAGAGCCTGGCAGAGGGCCACTGAGAAGCAACGGTGCTGGGCTGATTTGCACCAGCTGAGGCTCTGCCAATAACCCTTTTAAGGATTTGGAAAGAGTCCCGGTGAACTAACAGGCTGAGAGATTTTAATCCGAGTGAAGGGGAAGGGCCATTCTGCCCGACCTTCGCCTCCTCTGACGGAGGGGGAAGGAACAGTGGTGCAGAAATTATCTCAAATAAAAACAGGTGTTGGCATACACAAGGTACTGCCTGGAAAATAGAACTGCTGCAGCCTAAAGCAACATTCCTTCATACCAGAGAGATGAATAATATAAAATAATACATGCAAGAAAAACACTATTCTCATCTATTCCCCATTTCCTTCCCTCTTGCACTTCTCAACTATGACCAAGATCAAAGACAAGGCTATTCCGATGTGTAGCAAAGGCATTTGCTTGATTTATTTTAAATGAAAATGCAACAAACTTGCCAAAAATAACACTCCAAGTATTTGCACCAGAACAATCCCACCAAGGGTGAAATGTGGACAAGTGGCACCAGGGCTAAACTCACGACAGTCAAAGCCCAAGAGGGATTACTTGGCTTTGTTGTAAGAAACTCCTCTCTAAGCACTTTCTCTTTCAACACTGCTGAAACTGTTGCTAGCAACGAAGCAAAGCAAAAACAGAAGAAAATTTGGATCTAACATGCTTTCAGCAAGAGCAGGCATTAGCTGGCAGGCTGCATGGCCAAGAAAACCTTGCAGGGTTTCTGCCAAGCTCTGCCAGAAACACAATATAAGTAGTCAGTCCTTCTGAAAACACTGCAGTTTGCCTTAAATTAATTTTACTGTCATATCATCTAGCCATATTCAATGCTCTTTACAGGAACTGCTATAGATATCACAGTTATCATGAAATTATCAAGGGCAAATGACATGTTTTAAGAGCAGCCACTTGAACTGCAGCTCTTTTGACTAAACTTATTCAGAGACAAGCTTTCTACATAGGCATCGTACACTTAACATCAAAGGCCTCTGGCTCTGTTTTTAAATGGGTGTATAAATGCATAAATTGTCCTGTATCTCAGAAAGCAGAAGACATTGGATAAATGCTAAGTGCTGTTGAGAGAGCAGGACATACTAAAGGCATTCATGGAAACACCAGTGTACAGACAAGACTGATGTCTATATGACTGCTATTATACAAATTACATTGTATTAATCATCATGTTCCTCTAGATATTAGAATCCCTTTCTCTAATGAACTGCAACCATAAGCTATTCCAATTCTCTAAGTAGGTCACAGGATGCTGGAACACGAAAATCCTTCCATCCATAGGCAGTAGCTGTAACAAGTGCAAAATAAAAAACATTTGTATTTCATCTGACCCACCTTGTTTTGCTGGTATGCTTGGCTTGCTATTCTTTGTATATGGAGAGGAAGAGGCAGCACAGCCTATAAGTCTATGTTTGTATATACCAGGAGCATAGGGGAGCAAGAAGCGGAGAGAAAATAATCATGCTGGGCTCCCAGGGCAGCAAAACCACTTGGCTACTATTAGAAAACCTTCCCCAGTTTCCAGTCCATACCTGACCACCCAGTTGGATTCTGCAAGGGCTTTCAGTTTGTGCTTATTTTGGGTGGTGCTTAATGGGATTTAATATCCCAGGAGTTATCCATGACATGACATGATTTCCCACATTGGCTTTAGTGCTATATAGGTTTTCTCTAGCAGTTACCAAAAATGCAGTGGCCTATCCTCTAGCCTCTCCTGAAAGACTCCAACTTCCCCCACCCTAATCTCATTCATGTTTTAAACACAAATTAACTACTCTGGCCAAAGAACCAGAGACCTGATTTCCAGTACAGCCCTAAGTACAAACATCTGTACAGGCACAGGGTGGAGGTGGGAAACTACAGCAGGTGACTATGAAAGAGGGGGCAAAGCAAATATTCCCTAAGCCAGCTTTGTGGATAAGGAAAACAGTCTTGGAAACAGTTTCCTAAATACATGTATACAATAAATTATATTGGTATTTCATTCCCTGCCTATATCAACGTCTCATACACTGTACTTACAAACATTTTAAATGAAGTAATGGAAGTTATTTAACTGAGGGTCTGCTCCACATAAAGCCTTCTCCCCTGCTTGCTTCTGATTCATTTTGGTTAAAGCTTAATAGAGTAATACACATTGACAGGCCTTTCTATATTTGTCACTGGAGAATCCCCTCATCTCCTGCCAGCTTAGGCTACAGAAACCCCTCAATTAAAAAAAAAAAAAAATCAGTTGAGATTCATTTAAAGAACTCTTCCTCCTCTTTAACTTTTGCAATTCATTAGACCTCCATAATTAAACCAATGGGAAATCTTCCAGTTCCCCAGTGGGTTTTTGTTAGTCAGGGGAAAAAAAAAAAGTTTTCCTGCATGTGCCTTTCAGCTTGCACTGAGAATCCCAGGCTTTTCGTGTGAGCAGCTGCAGCAGGGTTACCCAGGGTCGGCTTGGGTAGGAAGCAAAGGTTTCCTCCAGTCAGATAGGGGGGAACACAGCCATGGTTGGCAAAAGGGAAAAGAGAAAACAACTTCCCTTCAATTCAAAGTGCTTTTAAAAAGAAAAACAATAAGAAACATTTCAGGAAGGGACTTTGCTAATGGAGAATGATGAAGAGAGGAAAATCCAGAAAAATCTAGATGAAGTGCTAAATATTCAGCAAAAAATGTAAGCAGAATCCAAATAAACCACTGACACAAACTTTTTATTTTATATCTGCGCACACAGCCAGAGTACTTTACCTTGCGAACCTGCTTAATATCTTTCTTCCAATCCTCAGTTTCAGCTGAAGCAGCCTGGACTCACATGGTGCCTCCATCCTTCACTAAGCAACCCATATCCCTAAGAGCTTAGCATCCCAGGCTTCCCAGGTGCGTGGTTACGTACAACAGCACGAGCACGCACACGTGGCCCTGTTGTTTTCATTGTACTGCATTTACTTTGGAGCAGGGAGGAACAACCCCCCCGAACCTCAAAACAAAGGGGACAAGGGGCAAATGCTCTCTTGAGAGCATTACCTCCCAGCACCTCACATGGGTTCAAGTAAACCCCAAGGCGGTATGGGAAGATGCCCAGGTCAGAATGCAGGTATGCTCTGCAGGCTTTGCTGCATCCAAGGCTCCACCTCTCTGGGGACTCGGAAGTCAGTAATAAACAAAACCATCCTCCTCCTCCAAAATCCTCCCAAAACCCTAAAAACGCACTGTGACTTGCAAAGTTCTTGGACTTTAAATTTCCATCCTGTTTATGAGAAAAGGCTATTCTTAGTCATAAAAGAAAATCAAAGCTGATCCATTTTAACATTACTAACCCCAAGAGCAGCTCTTTCTATTCTTCAAAGCCTGCCCCCCACTTGTACACATGCTCATTCTCTTTGTCCAACATGTGCCACTCATTAAAATCTCTGGGAGACAAGTCTGCATGGACACCTGATGAAAATACCTGCACAATTATTTTAACTACTGGCAGTATTCATATCTCCTCTTTATTGAATAGAGGGGAAAAAAAGGATAAATCAGGCTTGAAAATATTTGCTTAAAACTTAAAAAGAACATATGAGCAAGCTGGGTTTTTTCAGAATAAAAAGAAAGAAAAAACCCCATGCAGCACCTGGCAGATTACAATAGCTGCAGAAACTGAAATTCAGTTTATCTCCAGATAAGAAGGAAGGGATGTAGCAGAAGCTACTCCAGTTAGCTACCCTGGGAATGCCTGCCTTCAGCAACAAGGAATACTCCTCTGCCTCAGCACAGAAGCTGCACTGACCAGTGCCAGCTGCATTCTGGAGAGACCCAACAGCCAACAGGGATGTGACACAGCGATTAACTGGTGGTGTAGGTATTTAACAAGACAGACAACCCCTCCCCCCCCATATATTACTGTTATTGCTATATTAGTGTTGGTATTGTTTTACATATTCTCACTATCTTCCTTCCAAAGCATCAGCATATATATGACATACATACACAGATGTTCAAATAATCTCCAAACTCAATATTGACAGGTCATAGATCTTGTTTAGCATGTTTTTAATCCTACAAGCTGAACATCTCACTGGGAAACCACATACCTATAGGGGGAAAAAAAACCCAAAAAACAACCCAAACAACTCTTATTATTTGGTTTGCGACAAGATTTAAGGACTTGAAACGCAGACATTATTTTTTTGCTTCAGACTACACCAATCCTGTAACAGCAGATCCCTGTTGTGAAATGAAAAAGAGTACAACTCAATATGCTGTTCATGAATAATCCAATGTGGACACAGAGTTATTCAGCTACAAAGCAATTAAGAATGAAAAAGAGAGGGTAACAGTGGTAAACACCCAGGGATATTTTGAATGTAATTGGGATTAGCATGTAATACTCTTACAGCCTTTTGAAGAGAGGCTACACAGTGGCATACTGAGAACACAGGCATTTGAAAGCCCCAAGCACCTCATTTAATGATCCTTTCAGCTGGTGTAAGTTGCTTTCAACAGTGGGTTCATTTGCAGGGACTTTCACCCAGCACTGCTGCTTGAAGCTGAACTCTGCTGGGGGGAGCAGACTCCAGTGCTGAAGTACATTTTGCAGTACATCTCACACAGAGATACTACTACATGTAACACCAGGGAGTGTTTACCTTGAGGAGAACAGCAGAAAAAGACACATTTGGAGGGCTGCCAATGGGATGGGGGAGGTGTGTGCAATCCACCTAGACAGAGTCTACTTGGAGAGCAGGTGTCTATATCTATATGCTTTCTGTGCACAGTTCTTCTAGGGGATATATAAATAGGGGGGAATAATCAATTACTATTTTTAACCTATGTTTTGGGAAGGTGGATAGGAAGAAATCAGGCAGCCCTTGATGGTTTATCCTCTGCTGACAGAAGTATTTACCAGTAACTGCCAATATTCTGGTACTGCCCAAGCTGTTTAAAAAGCAATGGTGCAAATACCTGCAGCTTGTTTGCAAAAGCAGAGCACCCATCCGTGTCTCAGACACTTGTGCTGCTCTTGCCTTGAAAAATGTCTGAGGGAAGGGAAAGGGATGGTTCAGAGTCCAGATCACTGTTAGCGCCCCAAAATATAACCATCAGCTATCAGCTCACAGAGGGCATCTTCAAGGCTCTCACAAGCCTAAGCAGAGGGGCAAGACTGAAGTACTGTGAGTTTTACCTATTGAATTTCCACAGTCTGCTCATTTTTTAGTGAATGAGTCTACAGGAGGATAGTAGGGAAACTTGGGCACACAGGGGAATAAAATGTAAGGGATGTCTTTGATATTTTTTCCCTTTCAACCTGCTTCAGATCTCTCCTTCAGGTCACAAGTGTCAGTATGGTTTTATAAAAGCCAAAGTTTGCGGTAGGGCTCTCACTGCAAAGGCACTACTGTCCTTAAGTAGTCTTTGAAGATTTTCTTCCAAGCTGCTCCCACCGTGTGTCTCCTCAGTTACCAAACCCAGTGGGAATCAGTTGCACATGTTGTCTCAAGTATTTCTACAACTGCACAGCTTTGTTTGTATGTGGTGGTAGTGGGAGAAATGACTTTACTCTAAATATATCCCCCTCTTACATCTGGGGGAAGAACTAGGGATGAGGTTATCCTTTTAAGTGCTGGTAACCGGGTCTAGTGTATTTGTTATTGCACCACCTCTGAGAAAACTGAATTAGGGACTGTTGTACTAAGTGTTGTTTTTCTCATGTAAAGACAATCTCTGCTCTGGTGAGCTTATACAAATCCACCTTCTGCCAACAACTTAGCAAAACACGGAGCACATATTCCGCTGACTTGTGTCTGCAGCAGTCCCACTGAAATCAGTGAGGTTGACCTACTTGTAAATGGAGCAGAATTTGATTCCTGTGTTTATTTGTAAATGGCTATGGAAGAGGCTGACCAAGTCTGAGTGGAAAAAAGATAACTCACATCAGAGGTAGCTTCTGCTTGGACTAAACTTCAGAGGGTTTGAGGACAGAACATGGGAACGGATGGATGAATCCTTACAAAAACAGCAATGGGACTTAGCAGCTTTGCTTTGTTAACCTGAAAACTGCTCAGGGAACTCCCATGCTGGGAGAATTCATGTGATCTCACTATTACTTACTTTCCACTTTACCATTTTTCATTAGTGCATGTTCCTTGAATAAAAGAAAACCAGTTGCAGATAAATGATATACCCAAATATCGCAGCAGCAGCAAATTGAAAGCAAAAAGCAAAGGAAAAACTCTGTACAGGTTTCTAGCTACACCGTGCAACCAGCAAGGCAGCACAGCTTGAGACATGCTTCATCAAGCCAGGCAGAGCATTTGCAGCTGGCTGAGCATCGAAGGCAGCACAGACCCAAGCATGTGCCCTGTATTGTAACAGGAGTGCATTGGTATTGCCAGGCAACTTCTGGTTCCTGCGCTTTTAACAGGGACAGGAGAAGTGAAGGGACATAGCTCAGAGTCAAAGTAATTAAAGGTTTTGGGATTAAGATACCAAAAAACACCACTGTTTATCTGTAAGCACCCAGGAATCCTGGGAGCAGCTGCAACTGCTGCTGAGCTGCTGTGCCAGGTTCAGCAAGGACCTTCCTTGACAGACTCCACAGGGACAGGAAGGGAAAACACCTAGATGAAGCCCCAGCAGTTTGGAGAATATTTCTGAAACTTGCACCTCAGCTGCAAAAAGGGATTTTTGGAGACGACAAAAACCATATGTATAGATGACAAAAACTAGGAAGTATAAGCACATAAGAATTGGAAAGACCCAGGATTTGCATTTGGAAACAGCTGGGAATAAAGCATCTCTTCAGCATCCTGCAGAAAGCAAGCCAGCCTGCTGAGAGACCTGATGGAAGCTGTGGTTCTACTCACTGACTAGCCAGTGTGGTGGGCTGAGAGACAGATAACATCATGTCTGCACCCTCATTTCAGAGGCAAAAATCTGGGCAGGAAAAAAGTATACTGCCATTAAGTGAGCTAGTATAGAAATTATTTTAAAGCTCCCTGGGAACAGAGGAGGAAAAGTCTGAGCACGGGCAAAGTAAAAGATCTTAAAAATGAGCCTTCACACAGGGCTCTCCATCACTTCCAGGATTCTCTAAACCAAGCTGGCATGCTGCAGTATGAAGCCAGTTTTCACTGGCACACAGTAGCTCCTGGCTTTCAGTGATTTCCAAACTCGGCAAAAGCTAGGAGCCAGGAACCACTACCTCTCACAGACACTGTACCAGCATGCTTAATTTGGGAAAGGAAAATACAGTCTGGCACATTAGCCCTGAACAGCTGCCAAGCCCTGCTCTCATCTATGCGGTGCTGGAGTTGGCCAAAAATATGGGGAAAGAAGTCCGAGACCAGGTTGGATTTCCTGAGTAACAATCCTCCTTCCCGGCTATCTCAGTTTCAGCGCACTCACCTCCTTCCAAGCATTACAGGCAATCAGAGTGTATATTCAGAGCTAACAGGACCACCAAACCACAAACAACCTGGGAGAAACTGGGGGTAACACAAAAGTGAGTCTGCAGAGGTGCTTGCATACCCTGTAATGTTGAAATAACCAGTTCTGGAGATTGTGCCAGGGCTTGGTTCACCATCCTGCTCGATACCACCACCAAGCACGACAAAAATCTTGCCTTCAAGGCTGCTCCACAGTGCACAGTCCTGTGCCTAATCCAACTATAATTAAATAAACCTAATTTCAAATGGGAAAATTTCAAACCTATTAAGAAGAAACCTACAGCTATTATATGGATTAAGAAACATTTTGGATTTATTAATACATGTGTTATTAACACATGTTAGGCCTAATCAGAAGAAAACCCTATGTGTTTGAATTGTTTACTACAATCACCTGTATTTTTTCAGAAGTCTCAAGGTACACAGGTCTCCATGAAGGAGAGAGCTGTATTTATTTACATTTTAAACCCTAGGAAGCACTGATGTCTTATTGCATAACATTCTCTACAAGCAGGAAGACTAAACCCAGCTTTTTGGGTGGGCTTGTTTGGGTTTGTGAGATTTTTTTTTTTTTTTAAATTTGTAATTTAATCACTTGTTTCCAGGATACTGGGCTTTGAAGAAAATGTCAATTGCCAATTGTCAAATGCCAATGCTGCTGCAAATGGAATAAAATATATTCTTGTTTGCAAGTACATACAGGATCTTCAATTTGGCTTTGACCAGAACTAACCAGCAGTGTTTACCCTCAAAAAACATGCTCCAGAAAACAGACATAAGTACACAAATATCTTTGCTTGCCATTTTTTGTTGCAAGTAATAAAACTTTGAAAGTTTTCTGCATTCACTGAAGGAAGAGCAAGAAGAAAGGAGTCTGGTAACACACTGTAATGCAAGACAACAACATGGTGTGGAGATCACAGAGCATAATTTAAAGCCATGCTATACATCCACAGGCTCAGGAATTGCTTTTAGCAGCAACTACAATTCCTATTCCCCATCCCCAGAAGAGTTCAAGGCCAAGCTGGATGGGACTTGATGCAAGCAGAAGGTGTCCCTACCCATGGCAGGGCAGCTGGAACTGGATGTTCTCTAAGATCCCTTCGAACCCCAAACATTCTACGGCTCCATGAAGGACACAAGTAACGATGGAGCACATCCATCACTCTCCAGTGCTCCCACTCAGCCATGCCAGGTCACAGAGCAGCCGGTGGGAATCTCTGTCCGCTACACTGACATTGGCTGCCCCAGTGAGGCAATCAGATCCATGCCTCTCACTTTCCCCCCAAACCTGAGTCACCCTGGAGTTTTCAACCCAAGGAATAAGCCCATCCTAGCTGGAATTTCAATGGGCAGTGGTGGAACCAGCAGCTGGGACCAGCTTAGAGAGTTTTCTCATAGAGATGAGTTTATGTGTGCCATCTCCTCGACCCATTCATTTCCCAAACCAGAAAGCAGCAGACAAAGTAAGGTGTCCTCCCTGGACAAGTATTAAATAAAGCAGATCAAATAATCCATTCTTTTGAAATGTTCCTACAATTTATACTACTCAAGATATCACAAATCTCAGAAAAACTAACCAAAGTTCCCAAGATGCCATCTTAGATTAAAAAAATAAAGGCCTGTCTTGGATAGATAAACTACTGAGAAAGGTCTTAGGAACTAAAAAAAGCAAAGTTTTTCCCAATGAACCATATAGGTAAGGGAAGTGACTTATTTTTGAAGCTGTATTGATTTTTGATGTTTTCTTGCCTCCTCTTAGGTTCAGGCAGCTAACAATTAACTGCTCAGAAGTGAAGGACAAATATAAAAAGATGAAGCCACTCATTCATGGGAAAGCAAACGTGCTTGGAAAGCAGCAGCAAATGCTCTGCTTGATCCACTGTCCAAAAGAACTTCAAGTGTGTGAAAGAGTACAAAAATTATGTAAATAAGTACGTCTTTGTAAGCCCTGTTCTTACAAAACCTTAATATTCTGGACTCACATTGCTAACTTTGTGACTTGAGGGAGTAGAGCAGCTGGTCTGTCACAAAAGAATGACCCAACCCCTTGGACACAACATAGACTAAACAATGATAGCCCACTTTCAGAACCTGGCAGAAGTGTCCCAGCCTCACCCCATCCTTCTTTAACCACAGGCTCCCTTCCTTGATCTCTTTATTTAACATTCACCACCTGCTTACTGCTCACTGCCTAAAAGCTGCCTTAGTTTCTGGAGTTACAAGAATGCTGTTTCTCTCACAACCCAAACCCCTTCGTTTTATCAGAAAAGAATGGAACCATCTTTTGCTCTTTCTCATAATTTGTTTGAACAAACAATGTTTTCAAGAAGAAACAAAAGACAATCACATAACTGAACAAACGAATAAAGACAAATTCCACTTGAACTGACCATCCCTAAGTGGACAAGTATTTTCTCTTATAGTGCTAGCACTGCCCAGATGAAGGGACTGAAGAGGTTTGCGAAATAATTGTGATGTCCTCATGGTGCCCACCTTGCTCCTCCTCTGTCTTCTCTAAGGAGAAATAGTGAGTTTGTAATTAATTACTTGGCATTTTAAAGCAGTAGTACTGCTTCACGTATCTTTCCCCTTGGAATTTAGCTAGGGTCAGCTATTGATAGTATCTAATGAAAAGCCTTGAGGGACTTCACGATCAGCTATCATTTTCACACAAGTCTTGGTGAAGAACAGAGATGCACACAAACACAGCAAGGAAGACAAGCAGAAGCAAATGTTAAAAGCCCCTGCTTTTCAGGAGTACCATCAGAAGTTAAAGTAACAGGAGGAGGACATCTCCTACTGTCCTGTAGCTTTCCCATATTAATCCCCTCTCCCCTCCATACTCCTGTTTATGATGTGCTTCCACTCCAGCGCACTGGAGCTCAGATATTTTACTGGCAGCCACCATACAGTCAGGTAAAACATGGCAGACCCAGCTACCGGGGTTAAACCAAGTTAACCTGAACAATGTGTGATGGGCCAGAAGAAAAGGAGTGGAGAGGGGAATATAGTTCCAACATTCACCCTAGGAAGTTGACTCTGAAGTTGAACACAGTTCTTTCACTTGTTCTAGGAACTATGAGCCATGCTGGAATAAAGCATGCCTCATCCCTACTTTCCTTATAGGCATTTCCATGAGTTGTCCTAGAAGAGGATCTTCAGGGTCATACTTCATTATCAGCCTAAGCATCACCTCTTCTAAGGGGACCTTGCTCATGCCTGGGACCACTGGTAACTCACTCCAGGAATGAGCGTAACAGGAGCTCACCTCTTGACTGTCTCACTTGCAGATAGTGGAGGCCCAGTTTTACACAGGCAGAATTTCATGCAACAAATCCTTGTTTCAGCTGCAATAATTCACTATGGAAAAGTATTCACTATAGAATATATTCACTATTCCCATGGAGAAGCATGCTTTCCCATTTCAGTGCATGCACATTCTCTAGCTGCAGGGGACATTAAGCTTCCATAAAGACTATTTTAAGAAGTCAGCTCATCTCTTTTTTTTTTCCTTTTTTTTTTTTTTTTTTTTTTAATTCCTGTACTCTGCTATGAAATGGAACAAAACAAGAAAATTTGTCATTAATCTGTCAATTCAGATAGACCCACTGAGCTAAGATAATGGCATATATTGAGTGGTACAAAACTTAAGAATTATGCTGAGCTGAGAATGTGTTAAGCTGCCATGAGAAATCTGTGGTGTCTCAGCATGATATCACGTTGTAATTTCCATTCAAGAGAGACCCTCTCAATCAGGATGTATTAGAAACGATCTAAGGTTTCTGGTGTTGCATGAAAAGCTCTCAAAGCACCAAATTTACACCAATGCTTCTGTTTTAGCTTTCTATATAATAGAGACTATGTCAGTGGTTGGGATATTCGATGCTATCACAGCATAAACAAGTCAAGACACATAAGCAAAAATAAATTAAAAGATGCCCCCAAATTAAAATGCAAATATTAGAGCATGTTGGAAAACAAAAACAAAGTCAACATGGAGTAAAGTGTTCTGGTCATACATGGCAGACCATAGGGAAGTGGTGAACAAGCCTCATCCCTAAAGCAGAGCAAAACAAAAAAACTGTGTATTTTTCCTTAAACAAATGTTGGAGGACTTGTAAATAAGGTTTTGTCTAAAAATTCCCAAAAGAATAAGTACCTATCTGCTCTTCTAAAAGAGAAGTAAAATCTCCAGCTGGAGACAATGGCAGCCCAGGATGGGCATCAAATCCTCCTCCCTCCTCAGCGGGGCCTGCTACTCATGTGCAGCACACAGTCTCCAAAGTCCTCCAGTATCACTCTCCCCCTCACATTGCTCCCTCTCAAATTTTTTGGCTCAAGGCTCACCTGCCCCATGTTACTCCTCTGACATGTTTGATCTGTGTACCCAAGTTGCCATGGAGTAGGACAAAACTTTGTAAATCTCCACTGCTCAAACAGATTCTCTCAAGATGTGTCATTTTAATGCATTTTCTCAGCCTCCCTTTACATACCATCTCTCTGCCCTCCTTCTCCTCCAGCCCTATCTCTCTTCCCAGTACCTTCAAGAACAGTATATGCAGTAATAAGTGAAAATGCAGCAGCTGCTCACTTGTTAAAATATTTATATTTTTCATTTCTGCTTTACAGATTGAGCCAGTTATGCTCTCTGACCCAATATTTAAAAATATATAGAGCTGTATGTTTTATTCAATCTCAAAAAACATGCAAAGAGTCCATGGCATTTGAGAGAGACAAACACAAGTGACAGGTTGGAAGATGGGACAAAAAGAATGTGCTGGCTACTTCTTTTTGTGATATAATCCTGCTTTCCAATCCTTTCTTGGGAATGTTTATTTCTGTATTAACACCACAAATTATTTTAGCTGCACTGTAAATATTTCTATTAATTTCCTAGTTTAGTTTAAATTTCATTAGTATCCTAAATACAGAAAAAAAGGGAAACTTTAAACAATCAACAATATGCAGAGAATTTTTTCTGGGATGCTGGAAAGGCTCCTATTTAGTACTGGGCCCACTCCCTCCAACAGCCCAGGAGTGATTTCAGTAGCTTGCTCTTAAGCAGTTAAAGAAATTCCCCCCAAAACACTACAAAGCTGGAGAAAAATGTAACTAATCTGCATGCAAAGAGGCGCATTTTCTGCAGAGGCAAGTACAGGAATTAAGATCTGCTTGGGTTTCAGCTGCACTAACATTACTTGAGCATAAAACGTCAGTCCATATGGAAATAATCAGTTAAAAGAACACTGAAGGCATGGTCTGAGCTTTCCTTCAGTACAGCAGAAAATATATTACTTTTCAACTGTACAAATGATCTTAGCTCTTTTTTTGTTTTTTTCCCGTAGAAAACTCCCACTGTTCATTAAAGCACCTCACATACAAAAGAGGCCTTAAAAGGAGAAGTGGCTCTTGCCTACAAGCAAGATGGATATCTATCTACCCTGCCCCTACCCCTACAGCCTTCTCGGCTCATGAACTGGGGAAAAGAAATTATTACTGCAGGTCTACTCTTTCTCCTCTTCACCTCTTTAATTTTCCTCTTCATTTTTCTTTGCTTCTCACAGCATTAGGCTGAATTGAGGTTGGATTATATGTCATCAAGCGAGAGCCAAGGTTAATACCTATCCATGGGTTTTAACTTATTTTCTTTCCTATTTGGCAGTTCTCTAAAAAATAGAGGGAAACAGGTCTTCAGGTGGACTGTTACTGTTTCAGACTTTCACTGCCCTGTGGCAGACTCACAGACATGCCCTAATTTAGCAAACAGCCCAGGCAACTGCGCATCCACCCATCTCCTCCCCCTGCATCTCCTGGCCCCAGCCCTGCTAGCAGAGGCTGATGGACCCAAACACTGAAACTCTTGGCTTACATTTCCTTCCTACCCTGAGCTTGCCACCTAGGTTTTAATTCCCAGCAGGTTCAATGTCCACAGCTTATTTATTGAGCCAGAATTATAGGTACCACATGAGGGAAGCAGACTATCACATGGGCATAAGCAGCTCTGCTTTACCTTGGTAATTTTGCTCATTTCTGATGATCCATCTTCAGGCAAGCCTTGCTTTTTCATCTTCTCCAATTCACAGCTGAACATCCCAAGTCTGTCTTCATCATTCCTATTGCAGAGACAGTTTTCTACCCCTGAAGTCCAGGTTAGTGCAGATAAAATGCTGGATGGAGCAACGAATGAAGAGGGCTGATCTGAGATGACAGCTATGACCATGGACACTGGTGCTGCAGGAAAACAACAGCCTCCACCAATGCAGCACAGGCACATTTGCAGCAGGGAGAGATGGCTGGAGGAAACCTCATCAGGGCAGGAAGCAACGACACCAGCAGAAAGCAGAGGGGTAAACAGCTCCTCTTTTCCCCCCTTCTTGTTGGCACTGGTGATTTTTATTTTACCAAACCCAGATATTTCACAAAAGGGTGTAACAACCTCTGAAACAAACTGTAACTCAGGTTCTTTTCTTCATTTATTCAAACAGTGCCAGTGCTGAATTTATTTTCCACAGAAAGACTCAAAACTGTCAAGAACTGGCTGGTTCTTACATCAAAGAACCAAAAATTACTTTGGTCCTTCACAGACAACTTGAATTACTTCTAAATGCAGAGGCGAACCCCACCCAGGTCTTGCTATTTAGCCTTCACTCAAGAACTGACTTGTCACAAAATTTCACTGGCTTGCAGCTCAGGAACCAGGCAGAGTCTTCCAGCAGCTTCTTTTTCATTCCAGAGCCACAGCATACCTGTCCTTGATGCATTAAAAAAGAAGAGGCACCAGAGCCTGATGTTTGACAAGAGAAAATGAGCTCTTGGTAATGCTGTCCCTTGGGACACTACTTCTGGAGCCCTGGTGGGTCATACTAAACCCTCCCACCTCCCTCTTTGGTTTGAACACCAGGACTGGAAAGCTCCCCCATGAGGGACACGAGGGGTTCAGGTCAGCCAGAGGCACATGACAGCATTTCTGTTGGGCTACCTGGGCCAGGTGATGTGACATTTATTTTGACTCAGTGCCTTCAGACCACCTTCATGACAGCTGCAGAACAGCCAGTATCTGCTTAGGCACCAAGTCAACTGGTACTGAATTACATCAATCAGCTTTTTTTTTTTTTTTTTTTTTTTTTTTTAAATAATTTTAAATAAAAATCTTGAGACTGGATGGGCATGGGACAATGAAGTGGGATTTACCTCTTTGTGAAGCCAACAGAAGCCAAAAACAGTACGCTGGGGAGAGGTGTCCACACTAGATCAAACTGCCCATCAGACTTGGCCGCTGTTCAGTACTGCAGCTCACCCTTGTCCTCCTCCCAGTCACGCCTCACAAAAGCCTCCCAACAAGAAACAACTTCCCCAGTCTGCCAAAAGGCTTAAGAAGAGCATGAAGCTCCTCCCTGAAGAGAGCCTGAGGCCGAGGGCTTGTATATAGCTAAAGGAAGGTGTCCTGATCAAAGTCCTCCCTGCCATTGCCAGGACATGCCACCTACCATACTTCTTCTGGAGCTGGGTGTGTAATATTTACAGGACATTTTGAAGGTGCCATGACTCCTTCACCTTCCCTGTCCCTAATGCATTTTCAGAGTCTTCAGACCTCTGACTCCACTATTTCAATGATTATTTCTTTTAGAGCTCTTTAGACCAGGATTCCTGGTCTAAAGAGCTCTAAAAAAAAATAATCAGCATGAAAAATATCTTTCTAAGGAAGAGAAACTCTCCTGTAGGCACTTGAGAGACTCCTATTTCAGCTGGTACAGTAAGGTAATCCACATCTTCTTCTCAACTCAAACCCTTAAACAATTCTATTTAACTAATAAAGCCATCCTTAATAATCTGCCTACTGCTGGGTTCCAAAGCTAAGGCATAACACAAATATCAAGCAGATTTTTTTCCCTTTCTCTCAAACATTCTCAGGTATTTCTTTGAGGGATCTTTAAAAGAGCGTGTTTAGACTCAAGGAAGTGGAAGTACATGTTTTTAAAAAGTAGATTGCTGCAGACACATAAAAGAACAGAGAAGAGTTTGCAGACTTGGTTTGAGAGAAACCCCTCCAAGCCTCAAACCCAGTGTCTTCAAATTGCAAGTGCAGACTCACTGCTGGAGAATGCATGAAGCAGCAAGTGGACAGGAACTAGAGATAAGCTTTACACCTCCTACAACCATTGTTTTAGGTAGCTGAATCTGTGATGAGCCTAAACTGCAGAGCCAGAGATGGGTTTTTGGTCAAGGTCTGGCTTTATTGGAAAGTGAAAATGCACTTACATGCTCGTGTATGTAAATGTTTGGGGACACTTTCTATTTTATGAAAGAATCTGCTGTTACTACATCAGATGCCTCTCCATTTACAAGAAACTATAATAAAAATTCCACTTCTTTTTTCCTTGAGTTTCTGACATGTAGGCCTAAAGAGTTTCATCATTTTACCTTAAACCACCAAACGAAGTTCCTTTGGTGGCACTGTATTTAAGAAATCTGGTGGCCCTCCTGACCTGCAAACCAGCACTGCAAAGACACTTGAGATAACATAAAAACTACTTTTCTCATTTGGAAAGTTAGGCTTTGTAAATCAGGGATTATCTGAAAATATTTAAGCCCCAACTAAATTTAGCAGTAAAATCTTCAAGCTATTGAGTGAGCTTTACTATGAATTTCAGATATTTTCAGCCACTACGAGGTTCTCCTTGAGCAGAAAATGGTGAAAGAAATATGGAGTTAATCCTACACTGGTTGGTTAATCCCTGTTTTCCAACACAAGTGTGTCTGCTGGCAGATGTTGGCAGGAAGCAAACTATAGACCAAAGGTTAAAACCATTACAGGGAGAGAGCATTGCTATAGAAAAACCCATCAAGATAGTAACTAGAGGAAAGAGTTTTCCAACTCATGATTTCTCTCTGGTCTTTTATACAGTTTATGTATCAGGTTTTTTTGGCTTTTTTTTTTTTAAACACCTATTTAATTTCTTTTCTGGCAATCCAGCTGACAGTGCTGATTATGAGGTTCAGGTCCCCAGGGGTAGCAGTGTTGCAGTGACAGCTGACAACCCAGCTTCAGCAACTGCTTAAGAATGGAAGCCAATCTCAGGAGTTTTTGTACAATAGCTCTCCTTCCTCCTGCAGATCCCCTACCTCATCTTCCACAAGGACTGTCCAAAATGCCTTGTCCAAAATGCCATCTGCCAGGGGAAGTGGCATGGGCTGTGCAGGCAGCCTCACCTATAGTGACTCAAAAGTTAGGAACTTTGACAGAGAGGACATGGCTGGGAGGAATAAAGCCCCAAACCCACATACCAAGCACACTTGACATCACAGGGGAGTAACGATGAAGGGAAAAGGATCAGAAATGAGCAAAAGGCAATATAAGGGCAGTGGTTATTTCCTGTTCATTTACTTAAGTTTTTTTTCTTAATGTGTAAATTGGCCCCATCTGGTTTTTTCATTCAGCCTCTGAAGGGAGAATATGGGCCACAATTTAATAACAGTGTTCCCACGAGACTTGGCAATCCAGCATTATCTGAACGTGTTGTTCCAAAACTGAGAAGAAGGGGGAAACCACTCAAAAGATGATAAGAGTACCACATGACAAGCCATCACCATTTGCAGAGACCTGTAGGATAACAGTAAATTGACAGCAGAATGAAGAAAATATATACATATAATCCAAGATTAAACACTGATGAAAGAATGTACATTGTGAAAACGAGTCCTAGCATGGCTGCAAGCAGCAAGAGGACTATCCCACTGCAAAGCATGACATGAACTTTGACGGTAACCATGGAGCACTAGCAACATTGTGAAAGTCACAGACCGAAGATACTGTATTTTAGAAAAACTCTCTCAAGATAATTCTTTTGAAATAGATTCAGATTAAACCTTATGGAAAATGAAAAATGTAACAATCTTTCAGCAACTCTGCAGCATAATATTCTAAATGCTAAAAGGTCTTCTCTAAAGAGTTCTATGGAACCCACTTGAATCCCTGCCTGACTGAGCCATACTCCTTCCAACAAAGACGAGCATCTCTTCACAGGAACCCATCTTAAACTCTACTTGGACACCAGTCAGCTTTGGGTATAAGCTTTCAGAGTTAAAGACTGACAATATCATGTCTTAACAGCTATATTGAATGAAATTTTCTTTGTGGACAAAATGACAGTTCTGTGTTATTTGCATTTTAGCACTTTTAATATGGATTTTGAAGGTTGCGGCCTTGCTTCAGATGAAAGTCTTATTCAACAACTTATTTATAATAGCCTTTTCCTTAAAATAAAAAAAAAAAGTTGTCATTCATATTTCTCCTACACACCTTGGGACTAAAGTAACCAGCCTTGCACGTTACCTTGGTCCTCTAATTTGGGGTTACAAGCATAAAGGACAAAGTGATTTATTGCCCTAACATACTCTATGAAAGGTACCCAGCTCTGAAAATGGGCTCAAAAAAATGTAGCTTTCTTCACCAGGTTCATAATAGAAACATTTGAAGGAAAAGGAGGAATAAAATAGAAAACACATGCACAACATAGATGTTGTAGGAAAAAATCTGCTTGTTTCTAACACACTGGTGAAATTGGTTCAGGTCATCACATCTGTTCTGAAGCACAGTTCTCACAAACACAGTCACAAGCAAAGGCAAGGAACAAGCAGAAAGGAGGAAAGGTATAAAGCCTTCACCCCTTTATCTGTGCTGACCACCATGGAATACATCCTCATACTTTATGAGAGGCTGAGGTGCAAACACATACCCCCCCCCCCCCCCCCCCCCCCCCCCCCCCCCNNCCAGAGATCTGTGACCCTTCTTGTCTGAGTGTGCGACATGGGCATGTGCTCAAAACAACTCGGCACAAGCTCCCTGGGAAAGCTGTTCCTATCCTACTGCATCCATCTGCTTTAGGACATAAGCACAAATCCCATTGCAGAGTTTTTTTCTGAGAAAACAAGAGACCTCATAAAAAAATGGAACAAGAAAAAACCCCACAAATGAGATGCCTTTTCAGTAGATTCCAAAACCCCCCAGATATTAGAAAAACTTTAGTGAACATAGATGGAAACTATATTTTTGGAAACACAAAATTCAAGCATGTGTAAATTGAGAACAGCTAAGCACTGTCCACCCTGCAGAAAAATGCCTCCAGAGCATTCCCTCTCAGCCCTGCAGTCAGAAACAAATCATTTCACTATACAGACAATCAAGTTCTAAGTAGAAATTCTCACTTTTCAATTGTCATTTCAAAGTCAGTGGTGAGTTGTACAAAATAAAAAACCATGGTAGCTTGGTCCAGTAGGATTTGTATGTGACCACAAAAGTTACAGAGATGAAATTATAATACTCTTAGGGTACTCTCTGGGAGCAATTGTTGGATGCAGCTAGTTATAAAATAAAGATAGAAAAATCAAGTCTGAGAAAGCTTTTTGATATGTTGTATTTGCTATGGAAATGCATCTAATAACATGGTACACTGAAATGGATGAGTGGGAAAATCCACAGCTGCCAAGGAGGAAGTAGCATGAACAAATAATTCATTTTCCTCTAAACTTCACTTATGAAAGTAGGTGCTCTAGGGATCCTCAGTGGTAAAAGCCACTACATAACAACTCAATGAAAAAAGGCTATGTTATATAGAGCAAATCTTTATTAAGATTAATTACAAAACACTGTGGAACAACAAACTTTCCTTTGCTATGCTCAGTTGCCATTTTGTTTCAAAACCTCATGACCTTCTCACTGTGCCCTTGAATTGTGCCATTAATTTATACAATATATTGTGAACTAAAATGAACAATGATCATCCATGCCCAAACTTTATACATACATTTTAAAAAACATTGGCAAATGGGCTATTAGAAGTGGATGCACTGTATTGATTTCCCCTTAAAGCAATTTACAGTTAGACAGCACTATTCACTCAGTAGCTTTAGAACAAAAATTGCTTGTATTTATCTTGGTGGCAAAGAGAAAACATATAAATGCATTTGAGCTGAGATTTGTATCTTGTTAAAACAGTGCCAAAAGACTGTCCACTGTATCTAGCAGAGACCTGCACAAGTGCTAATGTGACAATATTTTAAAAGATGAAGATTATCTATCATAAGAGATAAATATTTTGCCATCTGATTGCATTTCCAAGTGTTTCCCTGTATTCTTCATTCCTCAGTGAGCCTTCAAGACAAGTAACTACAGAAAACACTTTCACTGCAAGATGTCTGGAGGTTTAATAGTGCATTTAATCAAGACAAAAATATCTTTATATATTATATTTTTGCTGATGGTCCCAAGAGCAAAAAGCACATATTATAGGGAAAGACATCTACAGGAGCCAGGAGAGGAAGGAACAGATATCTTGAAGGACAAAAGAGTGCACAAATCAAAAAAGGAAGTCAATGTGACTAGTTCCTTACAGTACTGTGGTTCAGGGTAAGTTCCCTAACATGCCTTCTTCCTTCACAGGCTTCCTTGTAGACATCTTTTTCCAGGTCCATTGCTGGAATTGTTAGAAAAATTGAAGAGCATTGCACTTTGCTTAAGTCAGTGAGAAAACCACACAGTCCACACTGCACTGGTCAGTGTTTTATTACAGATACACGAGGTTCTCATCAGCACATCTGATCAAGTCACACTTAATGGCTTCAAAATCTGCCCACCCTCACCTGACATGACTTTGGGTACAGACCTTTCCACTTTTACAAACAGCCTTTCTTTAAAACCCCGAGATTCGCTTAGTTGGTTAGAGCATGGTGCTACTAACACCAAGGTTGTGGACTAGATCCCTGTATCCCTGTATAGGCCATTCACTGAGGAGTTGAACTCAATGATCCTTATGGCTGCTTCCAACTTGGAACATTCTGTGATTCTGTGAAAAACATGCTTCCCAGAAAGTCAAATAGCGATCAAAATAAGTCATCGTGGACAAAAGAGAGACTGAGGAAAGGCATACTTTTGCTGCTTTGGGGTAAGATTAAACATGATAATCACCACCCCTACTGACTGAAAACATAATTTAACACAGCTAAGGACTGAACCACAAACAAGCAGGGATGCCACTGGTGACATCTTAACATTATGTAGGATGATTTGAGACTGTTCCTTCTGTATCACCAATCACTGCTCCACGCCCAAGCGCCTATCGTTAAGTGTCGAGCTACATTTGTTCCACCACCACGTGATGTCACATCACGATGACACCCTGACCTTGACCTGCATTCCTCTGCTGCTCTGGTTTGGAAACCTCTTATTTGTGAGTGAATGCCATCTTTCTTTCACACTTGTTACCACCAGGAGAGTATTTCCAGTTTAGGTAAAAAATTTTCTCATTCTGATAAAATTCTGAGGTGGATCCATGAAATGGATTTACTGATTCAGAGATAGAACTGTGAAAAACCAACCTCATGTCTGTCTGTGAGGAAGGAGAGCTTTGCGATTAGAGGATACCAATGCCTCACACATATTCCTGCAGTAATAAATTAATCCTTATGCAGCTAACACTAATTATTTTGTTCTTGATGAGCTTAGCAGATATCATCAGGGCTGAAACGTCCAGAGCAAGTTCAAGAGTTGGTGCCCTTGTAATTAACTGATCAGCCACAGCATGAACTGAAAGCTCTTGATAACCACAGACCACTCTCATTTTTAGACAGTTTATGGGAATGCATTCTAGAGAAAAAAGGAGTTCTCTCCAAAGAGACTAGGGAGACAAGGAAAGCACGGAAATCCTACAGCCCCAAAACTCTGGCAAAACCAGCGAGGCCCTCTCCAAGGTGTATTTATCTGACGTTTGTCATTTTGAAGGACACTAGAAGGTACCGTCAGACAGGCCTCCTGTGCCAAAGCAAAGGAATTATCTGTGACCTCTGAGAGGAGTACTTTTTGTCACATGGAGTTCATGTACATACAGGAACACTTCCAGTGACCAAACATAACTGGTATGTACTGGAGATTGGAATCAGGACACAGAACAATAACAAAACCCTGCAGCTGTCTTGATGTCACGTGTTTGGATTGCACAAGTCATCGATATTCTTGTACTGCCATTCTACAAAAAAGCCTTTTCAGTCATTGATGGCTGAATGTGATTGTCCCCCAGCCCTCATCAAGGGGCATTATGCCTCCAGACACACCTGAGCCTGAATGGTCCCTGCACTCCTTGTTCTGGCTTTTGGGTGCCCATAAGCACATACCTTAACTGGCAAAACACACCACTACACTGCACACCTTGTCCAGCAGATTAGATTTTACTACCATGTTCACCACACAAACATCTCATCAGTTACATATAAATGCCATGACTGTGTGCAAGTCGTTTGTGTGCTTTGACTGCTTAAAGGAAAAAAGGAAGCTTTTGGAACAGGCACCATGCAAAGGCATACAAAAAACTGTGTAACATTAATCTGAAAAACAAAACAGAGCTTCAAGTTTCACTTTAGGCTTTTCACTGGCTTCTGGAGCCATATTAGTTACATCTTTATCAAATGCTTTAAGCAAAAAAGTTGCTACAGAGATAAAGATTGTCACAGATGTCTTTTTTCCTGAAAGTCATAGTCATTAATATAGTGGAGATGGCCGGTTTACAGAGGCCTGTCCCCAAAAGTCACACTCATGCATTCACTTGCTTTCTTCAAATCAGCGTGAGATTAAGTTATTCAAAGCCTCTCCAGAAAAGCCTTAAGAAACAGCTGTATTTTGCACTTTTAACTGCTCTTTAAGAATTTACAGGCAGGACAGTGTTAGTAAATAACCAGATAATATTTCTACTACATGCTCCATTTCTATCTTATTGAAAGGGAAGCTAATTTTATGACTAAAGCTCAGTTTTCAGTGAATACAACTTCGGCACAGATGCCTTGGTGCTGCTAAAATCCACAGCAACTGCATCCTTAGCTATTATCACCATTAACTGAATGGATCTCTGGTTTGCCAGATCTGTACAGGGTCTCCTTCCAGATAAGTTCCTAGATGTCAAACAGGACATTTCTCTGTATCAGCACTTCTGCTTCTTTGAGGCATTTACTGAATTCTGCAAATTAGACAGTGGCAATTTGCTCAGCTCCTCTGAGCAACTAATGCTCATTCAAAAAGGAGCAGAGGCATGTGAAGTGAAAAAGCAGCACAAGAGCACTCCTGGCAATATTTTTTAAGTGGGTGGAAGGTGGAGATTTTCATCCAAGAGGCTTTAGCTTAAAGAAGCACCATGATCATCTTAAAAATGGTTTCCTGGAGCTCCAACCAGTGAATACTAAAAGGTAAAGAGCACAGAAACAACAGCAGTGTCTTCTGCCCATCTGAATACAGCTGCCAAGAGGAAAACTGAAACTGGTTCCTGGGAATATCAATAACTTGAAGGAGCTGCTTTACAAAACCATTTATGGCAGCTATGAGAAGCATCCAGGGGTCAGAAGACTGCACTAGTCTGCACCAGCAAATCAGCAGGAATTGCATTCAACCAGTTGAATAACTGCAGATTAATAGCCTCTAGTCAACTCAGCAGTGTCCTGGTTTACTGTAAAACATCTTAAAATGGACAAAATGCTTCAAAGGCTCCACAGGTCAGCAGAATAAGAAAAGCACAATCCTATAAACCATACAGATAGCAGACTGGTGGTGGAACAACTTCACAGGAGAATTCAGATGTTTGGACTCAGCTTCCTTTTTAAAATCCAAAATCTTGTTTAAAATGTTAAGAATTGTTATCCTGGACAGTGGTCTGGGATGGACAACTAGCCCAAGTTCTTTTCTTGGAAATTGCTAGAGAGTGAAAGGAAATTCTCTGAAATTTGACATCAAGTTCTACCATTCCTCAAAATCTTTGCTTTGATCATCCATTTCCTGCCCTCAAGTCACCCTGTTGTATACTCATCTGTTGTCCACCATACCACTTAAGAAAAGGAAACTGCCTGTGTTTGAATAAACTAAAACTGGGTTGGCAACTACTCAATGAGAAGAACAGACCAGGCCAATTTTCTTCAGTACTGGCTTCATGTCCAAGGATACATCTGTTTCCTTTCTCCTTCCAAGCCCATACCACTTCAATCCCTATTTTACCTGTGCAGAATACAAGTAAATCAAGGTCAGCGTTTCTCAGGACTGTAAAAGCCTTCTGGCCATTTGAATAGTAAGTCCCTCCACCTTGTCCCTGCTCCAGTAGCATCAGCAGCAGAAGAAAGCAGCCAGGACAGCAGGGAAGTACTAAAAATGCCTTTCATGATATTTTTTATCACTCCATCAACCTGTCACTAAAATAAATTCGGAAACAAGGGGATGCAGTTCTATTAAAGGGTACTTGATAGATATTTCATCTACAGATTTCCCCTGCTTGCTCTCTGAACCCATGCAAATACTGTGGTAAGGAGTTCAAGGGTTTTAAAAAAATCTAAGTAAAACTTGACAGAGCTGTCAAACGGGACATAGGATACAAAGTACTGTTGCAGTACGTGGTGTTTGTGTGGTATTTATGAAAAAGTAAACATAGGAAAGCTAAAGGCATTGGTGGATGCTTTGAAAAGGGAATGCATGGACCCATGTCTCAGCCCCTTTGGCAGGAAGAAACTCATTAGCGACACAGGGCTGTGCTTCCAGTGGTTAAATGTCCTGCAAACATTTAGGCTCCAGCTCAGTTGCAGTGAGATTCCTTGCATGCTTAAGGCAAAGGCACTGTGTAAATGTTTGAAGAATGCCCCTTTGCTAACTATAAGAGCACCGGGTATTTGTTCTTGCCTTGGACAACCTGGGAACTCTCAAAGAGATGCTATTCACATTCCTATTCACAGAGGTATTCAGCAGAATTGGATCCCACAGCACAGCAGACAGTTTCAGAGGAAGAAGATCAAGGGAACAGACCTGCTAATGAAATGTTAGAATTCACATGTTTTGCTCTTCCACTTCAGAGCCTGTCACCCGAGCCTCTTTCAGCCTCAAAAGCCTCTGACAACGCATAGTTCTGCTTCAGAAACTTAGAAGCCTGGAAATGTATACAGTTTCCAAATACTGCCTTAAAAAATATTCTGCAGTTTTTCCTCCTCTACTCGTAATAACGGAGCAAAGAATAAAAGAAATTTAAAAGGGATTGTTTGAAGCTTTTCTAAGTACATTCCTTTGTTTAGGATTAGAAGATAACAGCTTTTGCTTTGCTGCAGAGCAATTATAGAAATACTTCTATTTACCTAGAATCTTTTATCCTGAGAGATCCAAGGGGTATTTATGAAACATAAGCCAAAATTTTTAGCTCAGGAATGTGTGCAACTGCAAACAAACACTTTCTGGGCTTGCTCAATTCAAACATTTGCACGGAAGAGCATCCAGCTACGTGTTCCATTTCATCTCCTTTTAAATAAACAAACAAGAAAACATCCTATTTGCAAAACTGATTTGTAGAAATAAAATTCATGTGCATTTGGAAAAATACTGAAAAAAATTACACTATGAAATAACTCAGTCTGGTAAAATTACAAATTCAAGTGTTGTCCTGTTTCAGATTCCATAATAACTATATTTAATTATACCTGTGCATACCAATTTACCTTCACTTTCTCTGAAAGTTTTATTGCCTCAGTACAAGAGTATCTCCCAGGCAACTCACCTGGGGGAGTGGTGACAACTGCTGTTTAATCAGTACAGCAATTAACTTAAGTTCTGCTTAATGGCTGAACGTTCAGCCGAGGGCATGGACTGGAGTGATGTTTAACTCCAGGGAAGCAGCAAAGGCAAAAGTTTAAATCACTATCTTGTTTCAGAAGAAGAAAGTCTGATGAAGGTTAAATAAAATAAAAAAAAAAAATTAAAGAAGTATCAGATACTAACAAAATTTCAGTAAAGCTCATTTTCAGGACTTTTTTTTTTTTAATAAGTGAGTTCCTCTTGGCCAAACACAGTAACACAATTCCCAAAGTGAACTTCCTAAGGGATGGCTGAGGGTGGGAGGGAGAAGGAATCTTCCTCCCACTGTGAAACTGTTTTACATCCGATGGCTAAAAGAGCTTTCTGCAGCCACACTGCTCCAGAGAGCTTGGGGCACAACCAGGAAAAAACCTTTCAAATGCTTCCACGTGCAGTGTGAATAACTAAAGTGAAAAACCCACCAAGCCTTCTACCCCATTCACTGAGTCTCCCGGAGAGGTCAAGAACTGGCTGTGGGCTGGGGAATGCAGTTCTCCAACCCTTCTGGGAAGTATTGGGACTTCTTATCCAAGCTGTGAATCACAATATAACTATTGCTGATGAGGTGGGGAAGGGCAATACCGATCTAAAAGCCTTATGGCCCTTGTTAAACTCTGCAAAAGAAAGGCAGAAAGCCAACCAGGCATTTAACATCCGCCAGTGGACATGGTTTGATTGAAATTCTGATTTGGGGCCTGATAGCTTTGCCAGGGACCCAAATCAGGCCTTTTGAGTGTGATGAGAATCCAAGCTGTACTGCCTCATTCATACATTTCCTTGAATAATGCTTAAATTATTGCTGTCCTACAATTAGAAGTGAAATCAGACCCTCTTTCTTAACTAGACTACATTGTTATTAATATTACCATTTGCATGAAAAATACCTAGATAAAGGATGTTATTCATGCTAACAAAAGCTAGGGAGCTCTTAGTAGTCACAATACAGTATTGGAGTTGAACTCTCAAGAGAACTGTTTTTATCTATTCTTTGATATCTGGTGTTATCTGATCTTTTGAATATTAATCACTGCAACAAAGTAATGCTAAACCTCTGCTATTCAGAGGACAGGACAGAAGATACAATCCAATTCACTTTAAGTGGACATAATTCACTAATTATTAGAAGCATATGAATAGCTCTGCATGCTATGTCTGTGCCATATAAAAAGTTCATTAACTTTACCACCTTTCTTTTGTGGAAGTGATTTTTCTAGCCTTTCTCCTGAATGAAAAGTGAGGATCAAACCAATTTGTATCCTCTGAAAACAAATGCACTCAAGTCCAAATCAGATGTTAAAGTGCCTGCTACATGTGAAAGGCATGCAAGGCATAAGTATATGGGGCGGGGGGGGGGGGTGGTGTGTGAAAAATGTGGTGCATTAGTAATGGGCTTGTAGCATTCTTCTCTTTTCTTTCCAGTTGAAAATACCTTGTGAAAACACTGTACTGCTAAAAAAAATCTGACTATATGATCTCAGCTGTCTTAGGGCCACGTTCAAAGTAACAAGTGCCACAGAATAAATCCAATTGTAAGTTTTAATCAGTGGGGCTGCTTTAATGCAAAGCTTCACACACAGACACACTGCTCTTCTACTACACCACCACCCACATATTGTGCTCTTCAGAAGTATGTGCTCACCATTAAACAGACAGCTTCCCACTTTCCCAATCTGCTTTGACTTTTCAGAGTGGATCTGGCCACACATGAAGTCGCTCAGACCCATCAGTTTACATTCAGCCCTTCACTTACACCTCTTCCATCGAGGACAGCGCTTGCGGGATGCAACCACATGTAATATAAATACAGGGGTAGGACAGCCCAGGGGCTTCTTCTGGAGAGAGACTCTTCTCCATGGAGGCTGTGGACATTGCCCTTTACTCTGACCACTTTGTCCTTCTGCCACCAGATCACCCAAAGGGAAAGCTGGGTCCCACCTCTGCCATTCCTACAGGCGATCCCAGGGCTGAAACCTTGCTGGTGAGGGCTGCTGCTGCAGAAAACCATCTCAGCTTGAAGCTCTGCAGTAGAGGACAGGGTGTAGTTACACCAATCACAAAGTTCAAGGCAGAGGAGGGGGAACATGTTCCAGCTTTCAGTATAAACACAAGTATCTACTCAGCCAAGCTGAAGTTTTTTTGTCTCCTTTGTAAAGCTCACAGAGGTGTTCCACATGGCGGAACAGAACAACAGGGTTGTTTAGCACCCCGGGCAAAGAGCAAATGTTTATTAACTGAGAGAAAATATTCCTGCTCAGACATGGCCTGGCATGCACAGCTCTGATGAAAAGTCTCTGCAGCCATCTACATTAATTGGACTAAGCTCTTCCTTAAGACTAGAAGAAGCGTCTGCTCCACATTTTCATCATAGCTTCTTTTACTCTCTTTTTCTTTTTTAATAATATACAAGTTTTTCCATTTTAGCTTTAATTAATCCATCATTTCTACCTGTATTAATTTTCTGGATACATCACGGATTCAAAATAAAAAGGGTCGGTTCAATATTGTCCTCAAAATCTCATACAAAAACTTCCATCCCTTCTTCCAGCTCTTAAGAGACTTGAAAATACGCTAATTTATTTTAAATGCTTCAAGAAAATATGTATGTTAAACAAATCTGAGATGAGTTTAACATCTCAAAGCTTTAGAAATGTGCAGGTAAAGTAGAATGGATGTTAGGTGTCGGTGTGCAAAAGGAGCAGAGATTTCAGGAGCAGAACCTGTTGCAGAAACATTTCATTTTGAAACTGAGCATAGAAACTGTTAAAAAAATTCTCCTGAAGTGAACAGTCGAAGTTGCATTTTCCATTGGTATCAGAGCCACAGCACACACAGTTTCACAGTGAAAATAATCTACATTTCTTTCCCAAGCAATATCCCTTATTTGTACTTCCTGTCTACGGATTACAACGTCCCTCCCACATGGGCTAAGTGCAACCACTGAATTTGGATGAGTAATGACCAGCTGGGCTGAAATGTCTCCAGTAAAATGTTCCTCCACCACAAAGTATGAAACCTTTTTTGTTTTCTGGCTTTTAGTTAAGACTACAAAGCCCACAGATTCAAGAAAGCACTCTATGTCTAAGCCAAAGGTTTGATCTATGGAAAGTTCATGCTTGGTAATGCAAACAGAGCACACTATCACCCAGAAGGGACTAAATTACAGAAACAGGGTGACATGAATGAACAACACACCTGAAAAAAAACCCCAGCTGAAATACAAAACATGATAAATTACCTGTAGAAAAGAGGAATCAGCATTCCTCTCAGTAGCACTCTAGGTCCTAATTACATATAATGATCTTGCCAGGTAGCCAGTTACCCATCAGACCTGCCACCCCAGCACAAGAGGACAGATGCTTCTACCACAACATGCAGGTTTTCCTGAGAAAAGTAGGAAAAGCCAGTAACTACCCCAGGTGACTTAAAGTCTCTGTCCTGACTTCATTTCTCCCATTCAAAAAAGATAGGTTACAGCAATTTTCTTCACAAGCAGTTATAGAGGGAGTCTGTGACCCCAGGGCAGACATTCTGAACAACATGAAGATAACTCATGGATAGAGAAGCAGTGGTGCTATATGTCTAACAGAACCACTATTCCACACCAACTGCCCATGGGACAGCATTTTCAAATCCAAACACCAAAAAGACCCTCTTCCCCAAAACACCTTGCTCTCACAAATAATGAGGGATGAGACAACACAAGCAGAACACGTATCCTTCCTTCCCCCAGCAAGGGTCTAAGCAACGCACCTCTGGGGTTCTCCATGGAATGGATTCCATGGACTGCAGTGTTGGCCATGGGCATTTAACTGTATGCAGGCAAGCACCAATCTGAAATGTGGGATGGGACCCAGAAATCTCTCCCCAAAGACAAATGCATGGAATTTAACCATGTTATCTATAAAAACTTGGAGACTTCCCAATAACAGGTTAGGACAGCCTTGACATATCTGATGCTTCAGCAAGAGTCTGTGGGAATGAGTCACAGCAGCCTGTGCAGCTGGCAAGCATCCAGCTTCTACACAGAAGATCAGGAGAGTCCCAAGAACTCATTGGGACAGTAAGGAATTATTAACAACTTCAAAATCAGAGCAATTTTCCCTTTTACAGGAGTGGGCGTGAAGACCTATAAAGGTCAAGCAGCCAAACACATTTGCAACTGTCCTGTAGCTCTCCAGTTGTAACCTTCTGCCCCTCTCCTGGAAGAAGTGAAGCACCTCAAATCCTATACTCATGGGATGCATGGAATCCTACAGACTTTCCAAACCACTAGCAAGCACAGTTCCATGCATCAGTGAGATTAGCAAATGACTTTTCTACCAAACGAAGTCTGCAAACATGAGTCATAAGATGACAGGACCAAGAAGTTCCTCCATGCTGCCACTCCCCAGAAATTTATATAAAAGTGGGCTCTCTACAACATCCCCTGTCCAATCTCCATTCAGCTCTAAATGTTCTACTACCTATAGAATATTTTCTAGCATTAAGCTGCTCTTGGGGGGGAGGGAGGGAGTTTGTATCACTTCAAGTTTGAAAGCTGATTAATCAACCTTCTCAAATTCGCCTTAGGGAAACAATTTTTCTCTCTCATTATTTATTGATTTATTTTTTTTTTAAACATTTCATTACAGTCAAGACCTAGATTCTGAACTCAGTCCCTAGCCAAATCGACTTCACTTTTGGAAGGTGAAAAGTAAAGATACCTTTCAGCTGAAAAGCAGCAAGATCTACCTTCACATGAGTGCCTCCTCCCTCAGGTCTCCACTCTCTGTTTGCACAGCAGGATCAAATCAGGCTAACAGGTTGCACTGGGGTCGTTACCAACCTTATCTTCAGTTAGTAATCCCACATATCTTTAAGAGGCAGGAACAACTTTGGAGAGTGTAATTGTGAACAACCCATGAGCTTAAGTGAGTGAGCACTGGTATGGGCCTTTCAATTCATTGCACTTCCACCTGGGAGGTACAGAAAAAATCTCTTTTTCTCAACTCTGTGGAGTTCTACATGAATTTCAACAGAGATGCAACTGCACAGGAAGCTTCTGCTTTCCCCTCAGTGAGTGGAAAGCACTCAACATTTTATATGCTGCTCCTGTTTATTTAATTTAGAAGTTCTCTTTATGTTTTAAAGAAAAAATAATACAACTGGATTTTAAAAAAAAGTGAAGGCTGTGAATTTTTTTCCCCTCACACAAATATGTACAAAGTCCTTCAATGTTCCCATAATTTTCTTGTCTTGGCCTTGTCTTTAAAGACATTAATATGCTTTAATACCTGGGAATTAGGTTTCAATTACCAGGATCCCCCAGAGGTGTTTTTACTTTTTCTTCTTCATTATGCAAAGAACATGAAGAAAGATCAAGTTTTTTATGAGCCCACCCACAAAGGCTTCAAATATGCTGACTCTTAATAACAAATTTGGAAAGGAGAACCTAGTCTTGGTGAACATGTTTTAATGTTTAAAAAAAAAAAAAAGAAAGGAAAATCATGAAAGAGGTCCTTTCACTCTGACAGAACAATGACAGGACAAGAATGAAAATAAGGTGACTTCCCAGTTTCCCCAAAACATCATTCCATTTTATTTCATCACCTACAAGGGTGCAGAGCAGATTTAACTATTGCTGCTGCCCTCTTTCTTATAAAAAATTTATAGAAAAAAGAGATTTGGCACCTTCACTTTCATCCTGTTCTCCAGACAGAAACAACACCAGCCACCACTCACTACACCTCCCTGGTGTTGAAAAGACCGAGCTGGCCACCAGAATAATAATGCAAAAATCAACAGGTGTAGACCCATAAGAGGCAGTTAATGCAATTATTAATAAATACGGCCATTTAGTGAAACCATCCACTTACTTTGTTTACGCTCTAGAAATTTTAGGCCTCATTGGAAATTATCTTTCATCCTCTGGGAATGGAGTCTCATGGTTGGCTTCAAAGATGCTGGCACAAAGCGCAGACCTTTTGTTTAATTGCCCTCTTTTGAAGCAGAATATTAAATCAGGTCAGACTGAGTAAGAAAGGGAGAAGCCATACTGGAGTTGGTGGGAATGAAAGCCAGTAGTACAAACCATATCTACCCCTTCTTCTCAGCTCTAATGGTAATAAGGGAAGCATACTTTCCCATCCAGACTCTGCAAAATGCTCCAGAAAGAAAGGGAAAAGAATGTTTTGGATCGAAAAAGCACTATACTTGTCTGAGTAAATTTTATTTCATTTTATTTTTTAACATACAACAATATTCCCAGACTGTGTATCTAAAGCTGTCTCAGAAGTACTGGTGCTGGAATAGTTTCACTTGTCAGGAAATATCTGATACTAAGTTAGACTAAAGCTGCCTGATAAAAACTCCATTGGTAATGTTTTTAAAGAATCAGGATTACTACACAGCAGATGTGTAAAAATAAGAATAGACCTACATTTCCACGGATACATGTAAGTAAATACACACAGAAATGCAGCACCAACCACACCTTTGTGGACACTAGGGGTTGGTTTGCCCCCAGGATTTAGGACTATTCCAGCATGTTACAATTTAGTATTTGCATTTGTCAAAAAGAAACTGCCAAAGTGAATAGCTTGAACTGTTTTCATTTGCTGATACAAATTGTTACACAAACAAAAGAGAACAACTACTCAGAACCTATGGGCATGCAGCAAACTGCTTTACTCTCAACAAAGAAAACTTTATAGGGGAAAGAAAAATGGTCTCTTCTCTTTTTTCCGTAACAGCAAAATTTTCTGCTCTTTTTAAATATACTCAGGGCATTGCTTACTGAAAGCTTCCAGAACTTAAATGAAACCACTGCATTGGCTTTATCCAGTTAAGTAAGCAATTATAGATGCTACAAGCAATAAACTTCTAAAGTGCAAGGAGGTGGGTTGCTTAGTTATCTCTGTGAGTGTCTGAAAACATTGTGCTGGATTTTTGTCTAGTTTTTGAAGTAATTATTTTCCTTTCTCTTGTAAAGTCTTCACATCAA
Organism: Pyrgilauda ruficollis; assembly: GCF_017590135.1. Taxonomy (NCBI): domain Eukaryota; kingdom Metazoa; phylum Chordata; class Aves; order Passeriformes; family Passeridae; genus Pyrgilauda; species Pyrgilauda ruficollis. The sequence continues at coordinate 30,179,140 of NW_024519206.1, read as the reverse complement.
GGTGGTTATAGCAGGCTGGGGTCTGATAAGGCAAGGGGCAAAACCCTGTCCTTTACTTTTGGTCCTGGGAAGTGCATGTCATTCCCATGCAGGGGATAAACTGTGGTCCTAAAACGGATGTGCAGCCTGGATTTAGACAGTTGATAATGAGTCATTACATGTAACACAGCGAAACACAGAGGCCATGTGGATCCAAACCACTGCGTGCATGTAAGACAAATGCCTTCTTGGGCAAATACAGAAATGCATGCTCCTCCCTGCCATGGCAGACAGGGAATTCTCCAGGCAGGCATGGATCCATACTGTACTGTAAATTATGGCCTGCTATAAATGAAAAATGCTGATTTGGGGATTGTTCACTTTGTTATAATTTTCCAAGAGTAATATCCTGCAGGGAACAGCCAAGTTAATACAATGTTTCCACTCAAAAATTGGCAGTGCAAGCACAGCCGATGGGGTGTATTTAATGAGACTTTGCCTGCTGATAAAATGTTATTGCAGAACGTGCAGGCCAAGGAGAGCCTCATAGTTTCCATCCCAGATGAAATGTTAGCCTAGCAAAACCCAGTAACCAGCAATACTTCTCTGCACTTGTAATACAATGTATAGTCTACTCTGTTTTAGACATATTCTATAATTGGCAAGATCTTTTAGCCATCAGAAGAGTACAGATGCCCTTTTGTCTGGTTTATTCTCAAAGGGAGAGGCTTGGGATCTGCCATGGATACGACTCATACCCGTTATTTTCACACTTGGCTCTGATGTGCTGCATAAAGTTCGTCTGCTCCATCTGAGAGAACCTGAGTGTAACTTATGGAGCTAATCACCTCCAACACAAGTATTTGCTCATTTTCCCTGAACCTACTCTATTTTCTGCAAACTTCCTATTTTTGGCACAGGGAGTGAATAATTTCCAGTGAAATGTGAAACTACAGTAATGTACAAAACAAAATCTGGGATTGAGCAACTGAACTGAGAAAAATCCAAAGTGTCAAAAAGCCCCCGCTGCTCTGTTGTGAGCATGGCATGAAGGTAACAGATGTGTGCAGCCCTGAAACCATCCTCTCTGCTCCTCTCCCTGCCCTGTGCCTACAGCGCTCAGCACTCCTTTTGCATCCATCAGCTTACATAAAGCTCACAAGCTGCTGAAGTCTGAAACTCATGGAAACATAACACAGGGAAAACTCCATTTCACGCTACATCTCCGTGATCAGCATCATGCACAGATGAAGTTTCAACTTCTGCATCCGCTGCCAGGTGACAGATCAGCGCGTGAACACCGAGGGCTTGAAGGAAGGAGCCAAGTACCACAAGACCCCCTTGGGCTGGGAGCAGGAGGTTGCACAAACACACACCAACAAATGTTACAGGCCTCCCCCAGGGAACTCGGGGGGAGCGCTGAACATGATGCAAATTGCATGGAGTAACAGTTTTGCCCTAATTTGTACATCATTTTGCAGCATAGCTGCTTTACATCCAGTATTGTGCAGAGGAGGAAAGAAACCCCCAAACACTGCCTTGAGATCACAGGCCAAGTGCTTTCTAGAGCTACTAACAAATGTGTGCGTGTGTGTCAGCATGTGCGTGTAACTCCACAGCTCTTTTCTCCACCCCCATACACAGCGCAGGGAATCTGCTAATGCTTAAATGGTGGGGAAGGTCAAAGATTTATTGTGGGAAAGCCAACAGTAATTTTGCTGCCTCTCTAGAACACTGCAAACATCCAAATTGCGCAGCTTAAGCAGAAAAATAAAAGTTGCACTTTAATTTCAGACTTTAAAGAAACTCTAAGTTCATAGAATCCACCACTGAAGGATGGTGGATTCTATGAACTTAGACACAGACCACCGCGTAGTTCCATAAATTAAGAGCAGCAAGTTACTCCCTCATAAGCAGAGCTCCTTCTACATAATGTGACAACAAACTTTCCAAAGGTAGAACTGGAATGTCAGAAACCTCCTTGCTTACAGGCCTGCCAAGAGCCCAAAATCCCTGCCTTTTGCAAGGATTTCTCCAACTTTCCTTGTGCCCCTCCACAAGAAGAGGCATGCAAACACTGTGGCAAGAGGCAGAAAGAGCTGTGGAAACCACTGTGGAAAGCACTGGAAGCAGGATTTTCTTTAACAGCATGAGGGATGAACTAAGAGAGGTTTGCTGTCTCCCCAAGTGCCCATTTGCTTCTGGTCACACACACGACTTTGGAGAACACCATGCGCTGCAACTGCGAAGTGTCCCAAACAGCAGACATAACCAAAGCTTATTCAATCTCTGGGCTGCAGAGTGGCATTTTGAAAGATCTTATCTGATCCCCCAGGCTGGTCCCAGACTCAGTCTTCACTTTTGGGAACACTTCTTTCCACGGAAGAAAGCTGCTAGTGAGAAAGACCCTCTGTGCTCAGGAGTGGCTGCATATTGCAACACCCTCGTTTGGCAGAGGAGGCTGCAGCATCCCTGCAGCTGTCCTGGGAAGCAGCCAGGGGCTCTCGCCGAAGGTGCTTCATCCTGTGTCCAAATCTTTTATGAGTCCCAGACTTGCACAAGAGGACTGATGCCAAGTTCAGTATGTTCTTGGTTTTACCAGCTGCCTTTTTAAATTAAATTATTCCAATTCATAATGGGATGAGAAACTGAATACAAAATGAATAACAAGGTGCAAAAGCTTCACTTGATTTTGTTCAGGTTCCTCAGTGTTTAGCTGGGGATGTTCACTCCACAGCCCAAGGCTTCAGTAAGTGCCAGTGGCTGATGCAGACTTTTCTCTGGTAGGAGAAGGAGGCTAAAAGCATTAAAGTGCCAATCCCGTAAAAGTAAAAAGAATGGTGCATCTAGCCTGTCCTATGTTAAACTAATGCTAAGTGGCACAAAAAGTAAGCATCTCTATGTACTTCATCCCAAAGCTTCCAGCAATTTGTTCCATTACCAACCCTCAAACCACTTATTTTTTCAATCAGTTGCATTTTAGACCTCTGTGAACTACTGTTTCATTCACTGCAGATACTCAGAGACCAGGTACTTTGTGATTTTTGCTCTCTACACCTTAAGCACACTATGGAGAAACATGAGGCAACACTCAGTGTCAAGGTCTCCCCAGCTTTACTTTTCAGACCTCACCACAAGTAGACCTCCCTCAGTGATTGGTCTCACCAATGAAAATTTTCATTGCTATGCAGGGTCCCAGGCCTGAGGGATCTTCTCTTGCATCATGTAAATTTCTCATCCAACTGGCAACTTCTTGCCATGATGATTGCAAAAGCAGACTAACAAGCATTCACCAAATTTGAGAAGAAATCCTGAGGATGCTACATGAGCCAGCTGGGTTTGGATGGCACGTGCCCTGTCCAAACAGCTCGATCTTCACCAGTGAGGGTAATGGAGTGAACAAACCAGGCCAGTAGCTGAAACATTTTCTAAAAATCACTGAAAAGATAATAAAAAAATTCAATTGCTGGCCTCACACAGTACCATCAATACATGACAGAAAGCAAGCACTTGGTTTCAAAGGGGTCATTAAGCCTTAAACTAGCCACTTAACAGGAACGCCAGTAGCAATACTGGTCAAGTCAATGTTTGTGCATGATTACACTTCACATCTAAATGTGAAGCTATTGTACACAACAGGATCTGTGGAGACTTGTTTCTCTTTCTAATGGATTTAAATTGACAATAAAATGGAGCCCAGGACAAAGGTACAAAACAAGCTTGAAGAACAAACATGCATTTTCAAAACATCAAGGGCATTTTGTGTTGCCTGTCCAATGCACATAATTTAAAAGAAAATATTCAATTAAAAATAGATAAAATGGTTGGGGAGGAACACCTTTTGAATCACATAATAGAATGGACAGCCATCATGGGGGGCTCTTCTCTACTCTCCCCAGCTGTAAGATGCTTTTCCTTCCTATGAAGCTTTGTGCAAAGGCACAAATCAGCCCTGAGAATGCTCAGCCAACTGAAAACTTATGGTGAGGGCAACAGGTGAGTGGTTGGGCAAAGGAATACACCTATTCCACCTCAGGAGAAAATAAAGCAAACACAACATGACCAAGATTGGCATTAGGTTCTTTGGCCAAGGAGAAGTGTCCAACCCTCTTTTTACAGCTCAGTCTGGCCAGTTTGCTGCAAGTGTCCTCGTGATATAGTAGTTAAGTGCAGAAGTTGTGCAGAACCTTTTGCAGTCTTTCCAGATATTACAGGGCTAGTTTTACCTTATAAAGGCCTTTTGTTTTCAGAAATCATGTTTAGCTGCAAAGCAGCTATTGTCCTGAGATTTTTGCCAATGGACCAAACTCTCTTTCAATGCAAATAAGTTATGCATTCCTTAGGCCTCTACGGTATCAAATGCTATTAAAAAAAAGAAAGTAAGAATAGAGATGTAAATATCCCACCTGTTATCCTGGCATGCTGCAGAAAGCAGTGTCACTAAAAAACCACCCAAAACCCAGCTGAAAAACAGTAAGAAAAAGCAAACACCCAAACCAGAATTCACTACGCCATGTAGGTGCCTCATAAATATCTTCTTTAAGTATTTACCCTCAGCTGAATTTGGACTGCAGCAAAAAAACTCATTTGTATTCAGCCAAAGGATTGCTGCTAATGCTACAGAAAAACACAGTGCAGATTAATTCTCAATATTAATGAAAGCAGAATATCCTAAAGCTGTGAACTAATAAATATGCAGTCATGGCCAATGACAGTTTGTAGACAACATATAGTTCAAAGTTTTATAAGTTTCTTTTTTTTTTTTTTTTATTCCCTGCTCTGTTTTCTATTGGTCCACAACCTAGAAACCCTGATAGACTTTGCAAGCAAAAGACATGGACAGAAAAATTAAAGGGATCTTAAGGAAGCTGTTACGCAGCCCTCACCTAGAGAAGTTTTAACAGGGTGAATCATGCCTAACCCAAACACAACCTCCCTGCTTATCGAGGAGGCTCCAATCCCTGCCGATGCCAAGCCGGGGCCAAAGAGCAAAGGCACAGAGCTGGGCCAGCACGCCAAGGCTGTGAGCAGTGCCAGAAGCCGTGAGGCAGGCAGAGGCTTCCCCCTTGGCATGCCTGGACAGTGACTCCCACAGGGGCATCAGCCACCCAGCGCAGTGTCTGGCACTTGAGGATGCCCACACACTCCTTGGAAAGTCAGAGGCAATTAGTAACAGGTACATTTCCCCAAAGCATTGGATTGTGTGGCAGTTTCCAAACATGCACACACAAACACTTTTTTAGACCCCAGCACTTACACACTGCTGTGGCTTCACTCACCCTTTGTTTTACATTTAAGAAAATGAAGTCTCTTTAGTACACACAGCTTGTATTGCAGCACTTAATTCTTGATAACACACAATTACTTGGGACTGGGGGTGGGGTGGGGCTTTGACCATATCAAATCTATACAACAGTGCAGACAATTATAATACACAGATCCTGATTTTATAATCCTCTTTTGACTATCTCATGGGAAATCCATTATTCTGATCCCTATACAGTCAAGTCAAACTCACCCAAACAAAATCAAAACCAAAGCTCTCCCCAAAATCCAGAGCTTGCTAAGGATTTGATACTTGAATTCAGGCAATTTTAGCTCCTCCTTGGGGTATCTTTTTCTCGGGCATACTTCTTCTGAGCATATTTCTTCTTTCTTGGGCACTTATTCTGAAACACTAAGCCAAAATCCCCTGCTTTATCTGCAACAGATTATGATTTACATGCAAAATTCCTTATTGCAGTTACAGTGGGTTGAAATAAATACTCAAAACAACAAAAAGTAATTGGCAGACTATGGCATAGGACTTATCTACAATGAATCATAAAGGACAAACTTTTTTTTTTTCCCAACAAGTCCTTTACACCTGACAGCCCAGACTGGGAGCAAACCTGAAAGACTTGCATCCCTGCATTTGAACATTGCTTTTCCTGACTGTATTACCCAGGTCTGCTTTCAGACCTGAGCACAGTACCTCAGCATTTCAGCATTGCAGAAGATTCATCTAAGGGTAGAATATGACCTTATGTTTTCATATCACAGTGCTGCAGACACACTGTCCCCTTTTCATACCTGTGCATGTTAAAGTACTGTCAGCTTTAGGTAACAGCTCCCATGCATCTGCCTGCAGCACAGGCAAATGTTTGCTACTCCTTCCTATAAATGGAAATATGCTAACAAGCTTGCCTGGCTTTCAGAGAAGCCTTTGGTGTTTAACTTAGTCCATAGCTAAAGCAAGCTCTCTTTAGTATATCATGTTGTATACAATCAGGAAACACAGCAAGGGAACACATGCATTTTAAACTGGGAGCACTAAGCATTAGAAAATATGGAGTCCATGAAATAACTTTCTAAACCTTGGGAAGCTTCCCCTCTCTGACATCAGCCACTCACTTTCACTTTGTGCACAGGCCGTGAGTTTATGGACAAAACATCATTTTCAGGTATTAACCCTACCTACCACCACATCCTTTAGGCAAGGCCCTGAACTTCATGTACTGAAATAATGCCACTGCCTTTAACTTTAAAATTCAAAATAGACTGTCCCCTCAATGTCTCTGTGAGTAGAAAAACAAATAAATTTCCTACCTGGGTAAACTACTACGAATGGTGAACCCAGTTCCTCTGCCCCTGGGAGCTCCTTTCAGATAAACACTCATCAGACTTCTAAGCTTTTCTGCCTCTATGTCTCCAAAAGCATTTTTAATATGCATCTCAAGCAGCTTGTTAAAAACCTGCTAGTGCTGGAAAGCATTCCCAACATAACATTGAGTTTATCATCAGAAGTGAGTGATTAATTAGATATCAGGCAGACAGGCTGGATTTTTGAAGGCGGATTTTTCTGAGATAAATCACTGCCTGCATTCAATTTTTGATGTAGTAAATTTAAAGTACTACATAAAAAGAGCAAAATATATAATTAAATATTCTGCTTTTGACCACAAACTGACTTGTTTTTATTGTCTCAGGCAAATTATCATACATGTTATGTGTCTGAACACTTTCACTACACACCTATTCATTTAATACAGTACTGGGAACATGCAAGAAATATCTTTTATGCACTGGACTCCCCTGTCATATTTGTACCAGAACTAAACTGAGTTTCTGAAGAAACTTCTTAGTGACCCTCTCAATCAGTTTTTCTTATTGTTTGGGCAGCACCACAAAGGTGCTGTTTCCAGCCCTAGGATACAGACCCTATTGCTGCCTTTAACTCATTGAACTTCCAAGTGCTTTTGGCATTTGTTCAAACAAAACATACTGAGGCTGTAGGATGGTTATCAAGAATACCTGCTCTACCATCCTAAATAAGAGTGACAGTAAATATAGTTACCAAGAGAGAGAATTCATGAGAAAGATCCGAATGGGGATTACAGAGATGGAATATCAGCTTAAGTGCTGTGGGTTATACCACAGTGAAGGTGTAAAAGGCAGAGGTTCAGAAATCATCCTAAACTGATCTATCAAAGTTTGTGCCTGCCTGACCCAGGCTAGGAAAGGAAAGGTGTCTTACAATCCAGCATGGCTTTCATGCAAAACTTGTGAATTTTCAGAGGGATTTTAATGACAACCTATAGCTTCACCAGGGCTTGGATTTAGCCCTGAACATCCAGCTATAGCAGGGTCTTCTTACACCTCAGTGTCTTGAAAGGAAAACTCACGTAGCTTTACACTACTAGAGTCAGACTAACTTAAAACCTTTCCTAGTCTTTCCTAGGTCTCTTGCCTCCCCTAAAACAATTACATTTTATAGTACAGAAACTTTTACAATGTCCTGCTCTAATGTTTAATAGACAACAAAACTATGCACACCCTTCAACACATATTCCTTGTTATATCAAATACAGGTGATACACAAATGTAATACAAAACCTTGTCCAAAATTCAAAACAACCCATTAATCAAAACTTCTCTGATACTTCCAGTTACTCACAACTTCCCTTTCAATCATTTTCAGTGGCTCGTTGTAGTGAAATGCCAGGTATCTGCCCTCACCAGTCACACCCTACGAAAGTGTTACAACTGGAACCTCTCAAAACCATCACTCCCTTTCACAATGCAATTTTTGTCACCTGTAGAACAAGACTCTTGAACCTGCACAAACTCTAGCCCTACACAGAGCTCAGCTGATTTCAAAGGGATTGTACATAGGTTTGAAATGATGCATCTGTCAAAGAGCCTGCTGAATTAGATCTATTGCTATCTATTTCCGTTAAGAACTTTTCTCAACTTCTGAAAAAATTCATGATCTCCTTCCACTGTAGCATTCACCAAGTGTTAAATTCCTACTCTCACTTTAGCTACATGCACTTTAAAAATCTGTCTAATATACTTCTATAAGCGCTTCATAGATGGGAGCTGCTTCAGTAGCGGGTGGCACAGCAGTTGCTGTGGTAACACCATTTTTTCTTAAATGATAAAGCAAGAGTGCCAGAGGCCTCCATATACTAAGAATTACATATTAACATATCATCTCAGGCCTATAGTAAATAGTTCTCAGGAAGAGAGAGAGAGAGAGAGGTGTATGCTACATACACATGCTTCTTTGCAAAAGCTCCCATGTAAAAATTTTGGCTTCAACACATCCAGTGTGTGAGTGAAATGCCTCTCAACTCTATAAAGTTCATTCCAGCAAGTTTAGACTTATCTCATTTTTGCTAATCCATGGGACCACCACTTTGGCTTACAGAAATCAATGCCTGAAGCCACAGCGCTTTATACAGCCTAAAGAATTTACCCACCCAAAAATATATCTAGAAATAATATTTTCAGAAAAGAAAATGGAAGGACAATTACCACAATATCTACTTACTAGACTTACTTGCCTTACCCAGGCAAAAGACTCATTACAAGTTATAACACTGATACCATAAAATCTTGGGATGTGATTATCATCTTACCTTCTGTTTTGGGAGAATTACTTTTTGGCACAGTGCTCATATAATACAGTGTGGTATTCCATATCAGTTTTTCCCTTTAAACTAGATGAGAAGAAATTTCTTAGGCAAATAAGTAATAAAAAAACCCCTGAACCTGCAGTGGCAGGCAAAATATCCACAGACTTCAAAGGGATATAATGCCTACAATTTGCTGGATTGAGCCTGAAGAGAAAAGGCATGTCCCTGCTGCAGTGTTACTGTAACTGAGAAGCAAGAGCTCCAGATTTTCTTATCTTTCCTCCAGCTCTCCATAATTTTACCTTTTCCATAAGCTTCCCTGTATGTAGCTGCAATGCTTTCTTTCAAAGTTGCACATTCTGAAGCTGGGGAGGCAAATAATTTTGAGCCCCTCCTTGAATTCAACTTTACTACCCGCTGTCAAGTACATCAGGAAAGTGGAGATAGAGCAAGCAAGTTTACCAAAGGGCCATTCAAGCACAATAACTTAAGAATTATATTTTTCTGGGGTAAAGCACTCCTGAAGCTGTGTTGATGGAACCTGGAGAATATATTCCCTCAAGATACTTTCCTACCTCTACCATCCCCCTAAAGAAAATAAATATGGGCAAGCAGTAACTCTAGGAGGACAGACCTTGTGTCTATTTAGCACGTTTCTGTTCCCCTCCTTCCCAGAGTACAAAAATGAAACTCCACCTACAGGCAGGTAAACCAGCTCTTTCTTTCTATCCCATGTTGCAGAAGTGGAAAGTCCATGCTCAACTCTTCATTAAGCTTTGTATTAGCAATGCTTACGCATTAGATATGTTGAATATCACCAACAAAATATCAGAGCTGGAGCAATTCACTGCTTGACTAAACTAATGACATATTTTCCTGCCGTCCTCACTGCATTATCAGTGCAGTATTAACCGTGATGTTGCTTAATGCACTGTTAAATACCGTGTGCTATTTATTTTCTTGCAAAAGCACTTCCTTCTCTTCCCACTTTGGATTAAAGCCCATTTTGCATCACACTATGGCCAATAATTTACATAACCAATCATGTGGAAGGGATGAGGGAAATAAAAAGGAGATAGGAAGTTAGTAGCTGTGAAAACAGTTCGAAAGAGACCATACATTGACACAGCTTGTCAGTTATAGCGAAAATTTAAGCGCTTCTTTTTTTAAATAGAGTATTCATGCTTATGAAACTAATTAAGCCTTTTAATGTTCATGTTCTAATAATTGTAATGTAAAAAAATCCACAGTGAAAGCTAACAACAGAGTAGAAATATAGTAAACTTAAACTATTTTTTAATTTTCATACAAACCTTGCACTGACATTGCCTATTTCTACTGACCTAGTGAGCAACCGGCAGAGGTAATGAAAAAGTGCCTGTCCTCTACACACAGGAACCTCAAATGTAAACCCACCTCAGCCCAAGCCAGGTAAGGAACTTCTGGGCAGCTACAGCAACAGTGAACCTGAGCCATTAATCTTTAGCTGACAGTATTTTCTATCATTTATTATTAGAGTTATTACATCTTCAGAGGGAAAGCCTTATTTTATGAAATTACATAAACACAATTGATGGTAGCAATTTATTCCAGGACCCTAAGACGTTCACTGACAATCTAACAATGGATGGAATTATTGTTGACAATTTTACAAAAGCTTTTATCAGTTTACGGGCCGTTAAGGCCAACAGTGCGATCACCAGTACGATATCATCTCTCTCAGTAGTACAGAGCTGGCCCATAACAATCCATTTTCTAATCTTCTCTATTATAATCAGTCTGTTTACTTAGAAGTCATATGTTTGCTATTGCTGAAATTATCTGAGTCTCTGAAACTGTATTTTAGTCCACAGACAGGATCCAATAGGTCCCATGCTAAACAGGATAAAATAGCCCTTCTTTAAAATTCCAACAATCAACTCAGATTTTCCCTTCACAAGTTGAAATACAAAACACAGATGTTAGCATACCTGTATTAAATTACATGATACAGGTAATACAATAAAAACAGTGATATGTCTCCCCAGAAAATCAAAGGATTCGGTTCTTGACCCGAGTTTGTCATTGACACCCTTCCAGCCCCTATGCTGACAGGAGTTAATTTGGCTGGTAGTAACTAATGACCAGACAGAAAAGAAATAGAGAAGGTGTTAATTAGCTATTTTTACTCTTAATTCACTGAATAGCATGTGCTCATTGATGCAAACCAGACTGCTGCTGTTCAAATCAAGATGACCCTCATTTAGAAAAAGGGTCTGTTCTTCCTTTTTTTGCACATGCTAAGTCTTTCATGTGTCAGCAAGAATTATCCACACATACAGATGGGAGCATCTTACACACTGCTGAACACAAACTTCCTTGGTGCTGGATTAGTTCATCTACCATGGACAACTGTGATAAACTGATGCTGCCTAGGGGATCTGCCTCATTAAGGAGGGAAAGAGAGAACAAGAGCAGATTTGAAATAATAAAATCATTAACAAGAGCACCTTGAAGAGCTTATTAGGTAGGAAACAGACTGACAATACTATTGTTCAACACTTAATTACTTTTTGAAGACCAGATGGAAATAAGAGAGCATTTCAGTGGTCATCCTTTCAAATTCAAAACAAAAAGACAAATATCAAACTGATCCATTAACTGGGCATGTATCCTAAAACAGATGTTTGAAGAAATAATGAGATCCTACCAGATAACTGAAGATGCTTAAGTTTCAACTTCACATCTTACTGCAGACTTCCTCACTACAAGAGGTCAAATTAGGAACTACAAATTACTTTTACACCAAATTAAAAATGCTGCAACTCAACTACTTATCCTTACAGGCAGGTGGAAGCTGAACACATAACATAAATCTGTCTTACATGCTTTCCTTTCCGGATCTGCTGTGAAATACTTGTCCCTGCTCCTACCCTCAAAGACTGAACTTCTGCTACTCATTTTGGGGTAGTGATAATGGCATCAGTATCTACCCAGATGTTACAAACATGGCAATAAAGGCAAAGTGTGGTGCTGATACACCTTGCCAGCCCCTCACTCAGTCTGCTGCACAGACACCAGCTCAGCTCTCATGTTGATCTTCCTCTGCTACATGAGTGAAACTTCGAATAGAAGCCCGTGCTGTGTCCCCAACATGTTTGGGTACACAAGGACCAACTAGAAGGGGCTTTTTTCATTAGAAAGCCAAACACCAAATGGTCCATCTGTACAGGCAATCAGTGCTGGCCATAGTGTCTCACTAAGGACAGTCTCAGCATTCTGATGCCAGTCACCATTCGAATATGGAACCTGAGGTGGAAAAAACTCTCCTGCTGGGCATAATACATCTTCTGTTCACATTACCACAGGTCTCCAATAGGAAAAATCTGGACCAGTACTTGAGGGAGGGGAGATGTGACTGGTTTTCTGACAACTTGGTTTTTAGGAGTGTTTTCAGAGCTAGACTAAGGGAGAGAAGTTGACGTCACACTTCCACAATTTCCCAACTCTCCTCAAATGCCAAAGGCCCCACGTCGTACCCACTGCTCTGTGGTGCAAAACCCATGTACATGTGGAAACCTAACAGTTTCAATTATGGTCTAGCTGTGACAAATCAGCTTCCAGAGTCAGGATTTTGCCAACTAACACTTCTGCTTCCAAAAAAATTGGTTTGTTTTGTTCTGGTTTAATCGGTTTTTCACTTGGGGTTTTCTGTTTGTTTTTAATAGGGAAGGAAAAAAAAAAAGTCATGTACTTGGTGCTGAAATAGTCTGAAGAGCAGTAAAATAAATTGAATCCTGTTCAAGAAGTGAGAATGTCAAAATTCCATTCATGAGAAATAGGTTGCAATAAAAATGGAGGAGAAAAACCACTCCACTTCTGTAATTTACATTTTCATTTTTAAAGGCCCTTGCTATTCAGCAGTTTCCAAAACATCATGCCCACCAGTCACTCAGACTTGAGGATACCTCCCCCACATTTCTGTGGGGGAAGACTTCCTTGTCTTGTGCCCAGTAGATGATCTGTGGACCTTCAGATTTAACACATGAGAAACAAATTTGTCAAACATTAGCTGTATCTGCACATATCACAGCTGTCCCTTCTCAATGATTAAAGGAAATGAGGAAGGTTTTATTTTTCTCCCAGCTTCTAAAATTTGTGTAAAATTCACCACCAATGCCTTCATGTAACTTCCACTCTCAGAAGTAACAGTGATCACATATGTAAAATGGTATTTTTATCTGGCACCGAAGATTTGTTATCTTCATTATTTTGAAATATCTTTTATCAATTTTGTATAAATCTTGTGTTTAATGTACCTTTCATGCTATATTAACTGAAAAAGTTGGAAAGAAACACGATAGAAAAATTTTATCCTGAATAGAGCAGATGATCACTTGGCCAGTAGGCCCCGAATCTTTCCATATCCCAAGGCTCCATATCACATTGATGGTCCAGAGCATATTTTCATAAATTAATACTGTTTTGTACGTGGCACAAACAGGTATGACAGAGTAGTAAAGTGACCATACATTTTTTTAAATACTATTTTCACAACACCAAAACCACCTGGAATTTTTCCAGTTCCATAATATAGCTACTTAAAATTACAACAAAGTACAAAATAAAAACATCAGGAAACAAACGACAAGCAGACCTTTTCTTCCTTACCTTCTACATTGAATTGCAATGCTCTCATCCAAAGTCCAAATCCAAGAGCAGAAATTGCAAGTGACCCATGAAGCAACCCTTGGAAACACCAGGGACAGCACATAATCCATGAACACATCTGAGAAAAGCAGTTTTCTGCAGCTCTGGTTATGCACTTCCATGGGAGTTGATGGCCAAGTAAGACATGAAGGAAAGCTAAGACTGCAGCAACTGTAAATATTTGGGAAGCACCTGCTTGAGAATTGCCCATTAAAATTACAGAAAATGGAGGTGCCCTTGGCCAGGTGATTTCTTTTTCCTGTTAATTTGTAGAAAATTCACAAGAAAATATAAGTGTAGAAGATACAGCACAATGCCACCTGTGCAAAACATATGTGCACCTCATTTTAAAGTGAGCTCTGGTTAAGTGGCTTGTGTTGAAATGCTACCTAGCATTCAAAGTGTAAACCAGCTTAATCATATCTATTGAAAACCACATAATAAATAACATGAAATATGCAGCATGCCATCCTAATTGCAGAGGTTGTCTCACTTACTAGAAGTCATTTATTTATTCAAATGACTTGAGCTACATGATTCAATCTGAATCATGGGAACTAGTTACTGATTTGTGCAAACAGCCTCTTCTTTGCTAAAGGCATTGTTGAAATAACTGACCCAACTGCTAAAACAAGCTTCTTCCTTGAACCTTGCCTCCTTCTTTAGTTTTACTTCCTGAGTGAACTTCAGAAAACATCACTGTTCTCAAAAACACTGTAAATTTAATAAAAAAATTAATTCCAATGCAATGAATTAAGTAATGTGATGGGAAAATCAGTATTTTCAAGATGAAAAATTGCTTAGTAATAGGGAACTGCACATGCAGCCATAACTTCACTTTGCAGAACTGAAGTACACAGCTCTCAAGAAGAAACATCCACTGCCTCAGATGTGATTCAAACAACTTTCAGAATTGCACATGTCTCAGAGCTTAATGAGGCAGAGGGAGTGAATACATATCCATGAATACATATTCCCAGACAGAAGAAGCTACAATTCTTTTTTGGTTGGTTGGTTGGTTTTAGGTTTGTTTTTTTTTTTTTTAAGTTAGGCCTTGCAAATGTTAAAACTGCCATCATAACTGTGCTGCAGCTACATAAAAAGCATAATTTAGGAAACAATACATCTGCTTACACCCAGCCTTGATTTGCAGCTACTGTCTCACAGTGCTGTTATTTCAGGAGGTGCCAGGGCTTCCCCGGGGCGGTGGAGCAAGGGGCCAGGCATGCTGAGCCCTACCACAGGCAGGGAGTGAGCACGCCTCAGCCAACAGGAGCCAAGCCAGACGCATGCCACCACAGGTCACCTCATCCCAGGCTCCGGCCAGCCTCCATCAAGGGACATGTCCCCAGGGAAGGGCACACAGAAGGACCTTCAGCAAAGGGAAGAAAGGATGCTGCGCATGAGACATTTTTTCAAAGCTTGCGAATAAGCCCCAAGTAGGATGTTGGTTACCTTCAACTCCAGGCAGTGTTTATCATTGGCTTGGGCATGGGGTGAGAGGCCAAAATACTAGCAGGCAACTTCATCAGTGGCCAGATGTATTGCCTCAGGCAAGCATTCAAAGTCTCTGTGGCTTCCAGCCCTTGAATCATGATAGGTAAAACAATACTTTTCCCTATCTAGGAAAAGTGCTGTTCGAGCTCGCAGTGCCCAGTGCCAAGACTGGCTGATTTCCAAGGCTTTCCTGGTTATCTTTGTATTTACTGCAGAATCTGGTGATGGGAAGGCAGGGATTATGCCACCATATCCTGATTACCAAACATACAAATGCCGCTCCCACAAAGTGATAATTTTCTTCTTATAAAAGCCAGAGCTAAAATACTACTATCCTGTCATCAAGACAGCTGGTTTATATCCTCTTCTCCTTCCTTCCACCTCTTACCCAGAAAACATCCTGTCTAGCATGCTCCCTGCCGACTCATCCAACCCATCCTGCACGCAGGAAGGAGCCATCTACCCCAGCAGAGTGGTTCTGGCACAACTGCCTTTGCTGGCCCTGAATGCTTACAGTTTTTCAGTTTGGGATGGAGGGGCTGGCAAATCCCTGACTTTTCCAAGGAGCTGGATGATACTCTGGAGAGGCTACCCACCTTTCACACAGCACCTTTGCAAGGTAAAGCAACCACAGAGAGGTAACTGCTAGACAAGATGGCTTTTAACCCACACAGAAGCGTTGCTGGCCCTTGGGCCATTGCTCCCGCTCGGCAGTGTCACCCTGCCTGCCCAGAGCCCCAGCCTGCCTCCAGCAAGGAGCCTGCAAGGCTCAGGCTCCTCCACCGGAGCTCAGCTATGGATGGTGAAGGGGTCAAACATGTGGAGGCCAGGGAGGTGATGGATACCAAGCTTCTTCTAATTTAAACCTATTTATTTATCCCCATTTCATTACTTTTGCTATTTCACCATTTCAATTTATGAATATAGAAAGAAGTGATCACAAGCATTTTGGACTTCATTTATCTCAGTGCTCACAGAGATCAGAGCAGAACTATTAATGTGTACACAAATGACAGTTTACCCCACTCCCAAAGCCTTAATTTTTTGAGCCAAGCTCAGCAAACATGCCTTGGCCAAAAAACTAAGTGGGAGGGAGGTATAAGAAAATCAAGTGGTATTCTGGTATTTTCAAAATAAACCTGCAAATTTTCATTTCAAACAACATTTCATTTTGCTTCTTACCCGACTTGAAAAGAAATCGTATCAAGTCAAATTTGATCTTCCAGATTATATTAAAACAGGGCTTTTTTCTTGGTGTTTTGTTGCAGGTTTTTTTTTCTCTTAATTTCACTAAAACCACCCTGACACACTTGCTTCAGTACGACTGGAAATTATTCTTTTTTTTAGGTTTTTTTTTCCTCTTCAACCAGTGAAACAAACAAAAGCCACCCATGATTCAATGCACTCTGCTAGCAGAACATGCACGTGAACACGTAGACGTTTACTTTCATGTACGCAGATGTGCCGTGCAGACGAAGGAACGCTGGCAGAAGGAGAATCCCTGCATCTGCCTTGCATGGATCTGTCAACAGGCAAAACACACTTTGCATTGAAGCTTCCAAATGAGAGCTCACACATCCCTACGGATTACATAAATCCTCCATGTCTCTCTCCTAACTATGCCTTCTGTTTGTTAAAAAATAATTTTTTAAAAAGTGTGGTGTGGTAGCACTTGCACTTGTCAATGGCCAACCCACATGGCCGCATCTTTTCACTTTGGTCATCAGAAAGATTTCCTGTTTAAACACGCAATCTCACAGGTAGGTTTCTCATGCTTCTTCCTTTGAACAACCATCAATAACATTAAGCATGGAGAGCACAATACCCACACCTACACATTCCCCCCTTAAGACAAACTACAAAGTCGTGTCGCAGTTCCTAATAAATAACCACCTTGCTTCAGCAGAAATAGGTATTTATTTTGGTCCAATTTCTCTGTACAGAGGAGTACATCTTTTTTTTCCTTTAAGAATGACTTCTTCTGCACATACTAATGCCAAATGTTCTGTAACTATTTCTGAAATTAAAAAAAAAAAAATACACTATTACTCAATACTGTTAGGTCAGCAGAATTCAGCCATAAAAAAGGAAGCATTACAATTCCATTTGCCATAGTTGGAAGTGAAGAAGTAACATAATCAGAATGGACTGAAACACCACTAGGTCTCATACTGTACCGACTAATAGTGTTCCTGGAAGATCCTGGAAGAAAGGGAAGGTTAAATCCGTATGTACTTTACAGGATCGGTGTGTACTGTATTAAGCTGAACAAGGACTTTCAAAGTCCACACAAAACACTAAGCAGCAGATTTCCACACTGTGTACCATTAATGCCTGGAAAAACATAATTCACTGAACACTTGAACACTTTCTACCAACACCTACACAATGCCGACAAACCCATAGTGCAGGCCCTCCATGTACTCATGGATTTCAGGAGCTCTCTGAAGCCAAGAGGTATGAACAGCAGTGGTGCTCAGGGATGGAGGGCTTCTGATGGGTCACATCCAACTCAGTTCTTGCACCATCCTCATCACCAGAGGTGTGTGGCATTGCAGAAGCTTTGTTTAAAAAAGGGTGATCCCAGCGGTGAGGGCCCTCATTATTATTCCTGTTCCTCTGCCATAGAGCTCAGCATCACACAGCTCCCAGCCATGGTCCCTATCACAGGCGCTGGGTGAAGCACTGCTCAAGACCCAGAGAGGCAAGTTCTACACTTAGAGCAAGATGTGTTGCTCAAGCTAATCTCAAGGCGAGTGCGAGACAGGCAACTATCCCTGTCACCGCAGAAACTGCTGCTCGAGTGCTCATCGCAGGCTACACACCTCCCACAGCTGCCACAAAGCAAATGCAGGAGTCAAAGAGTGAGAACGATCCTACCACTGAGAAGCAAATAACAGCTCTGCTGCATTTCCTAATAACTTTCTCTTTTTGATAAAGCTAGTCATTACTCAGCCAAGTTGAATGAGATTCTTGTGCCAGATGAGCCCTGACTGACAGAAGTTCATTTTCCACTAGTAGATGTGTACAGCAGAACGGGGGTTTGAGAAATTATAAACACAATTAGAAGATGCCTTATGCAATTCACACAATTCAAAAATGGCAATTATTCTAGCTAGCAAGCAATCTTTTTACAGAATTTGACTAGTCTAGATTTATAAAGGTTTGTCAGCCAGGTCACCCCAGGAAGCGTTCCTAATATAGAACAGCCAGAAGATGCTTTTGTGAGTACAGCCTGTTCTGGCTCCCTCAAATAAAAGTTCTACGAGTCAAATTTGTGTTACACAAACCCTTTTGCAATACAGATGCAAGTCTAACATGAGTTTTGACACAAGTTCTCATACCCGTGAATGCTGGTGCTTATAACATGTTGACACTAATTTTGAGTATCAGTTCTTTCTGGGATAATCCACTCACACACACGGTGTGACTGTACTCTCAGATGCACACATACTACTGAAACCTGGACTAGAGCAAGAGTTTGTAGCAATATCAACAGTTTCTATGCAAAACCATTCCATGAAGGTACTGTCATCCTCCCAGAAATGAAGTAAACCTTCCACTAGGCTTGTTTCAGAAGGGCCATTAAGCAAAGGCAGTTTGTGCTCAAGGAAGATAAGGACACTTTCTGAAGGAACTGGTTTGGCTAGTCAGCTATCTTGCTGCTAAAGCTAGCATATCCCAGATTTCAGTGATACATGGATACCTAAATGCAAAAGTCAGCCCTGAGGACCATAATGGCATTGTGCGACACTCCCCAAAAGTCTCTCTTTATAAATTAACAAATAAATTAAAACGGACTACTCTGATTGTAAAGTCTCCAGGGCATTGATCTTGATTTCCTATTTATCTGCAAATCTCTTAATATACTCTTGATGCAAGAAATAACACATTTGTATTTAGTAGCACTTCAGCATCTAGTTTGCTCACCATACACACACACTTTGCCGAGAGGCCAATCTCCCTCGTAAAATTTTGCACATAGTCACTATTTTTTGCAGATTGCCTGAATTAAGGAGATGACTTGCTAGCATTTTACCTTCCCTTCGCTGCTCTTAATGATGGGGTTTGGGTTTTGTTCTTAAGCATTCACACACTGAGGCACTGGAGTAAAAGCAGCTCTACACTCAACAGTATTTATTTATTTCTATTATCTCACCAAATCAGGCCATATCAGTGTCTAAGTTTCCATTTCTCTAACTGTATTTACCATCAAGACTGCACAATTTATTTTAGTTCGCAAATTCAAAAAATATTTGGTCATTTACCAAGGAAATAGAAAATGATAAAATAGAAATCATAATAAATGATTGCACAGACAACACCTCACACAATAAATACCTACACAAACATACTACCAGCTCCTGTCCACATAGAAAATTCCACTTGTGTCAGTGGTAATACAAACACAGGAATGAGAGAACAGCGTGCCAGCTCTCCCGGGACTTCAACAGGAGTACAAGACATCCTTTACCAGATACCAGGTAGACAGGGAACACTGCTGATTCCTCAGCCACCCTGTGGATGTGTGGGCAGCCCTCTGCTCCTGGGAGGCCCCCAAAGAAGGCACAACTCACAGGCTCCTGACAGATCTTTGCTCCACAGAGCAGCGGCCAGGTTACACTGGAGGGCATCTAAAAACGCACTGGATGCTTGCACGTAACTGGATCAAGCTCTGCACAATCCACAAAGACTCATCTACCTGTAGGTGTTTGTCACAAGCAAGCATGGAATAATACACAGTGCAGAAACTGCAAGACAATACTCAATATAAATACACACACAGCCCACATGTAAACACTAGACAGGATATTAGACAGAAGTTTTTTACTTCACATGGACATGAATACTTGGATACCCTTAAAGAACTTAGTCCTTTGTATAAGACTCCAGGCAGAGAAGGCTACCACAGTCCACTCTGGCAGCTCCCGAGCTGCCTGGTACGCCTGCGTGCTCACTCCTGACACGGAGCAGCACACTCCCATCCCACAATGGCTGCAGCTACAGATCAAAACTAGAGATATAAAACCAATGTGTAGCAACAAAAAGCAATTTGCTGAACCGTACCACTGTCACCGAGCACTGGCACACAAAAAGGACACGGGTCAAATGCATCCAGCGTAAGTGGCATGCCAGCTATCATAGGTATTTATCTCAGGTACCACCAAGCAGGCCTCCCGGGTAGATTAGTGGAAATCTGGATTAGTTCTACTGTGCTTAATGTGGGTCAACATCAGAGCAGGTACAAAGAGGTGGGTATTGGTCCCTGTGATGAGAGTACTTCACTTTTGAGCAATGCTGTTTGGTTCTGGAATATGTTCAATTAGACTTTTGTTTGTATCTTAATGATTACAGTGTTACAACAAAACCAGTTTTCTCTCACCCATCTTCAAGAAAATTAATTCTACAGTTTTGGGAGAAGATACAATTGTATTTAAATTTCCATTCAAACATTATGCTGATTGGATTTTATAGGCTGATCCTGATGTTCTTCAAACAGCTGTCTAGGCACATTTTCTTTTTTTTGAGACCACCCCATTTGGTAATAGAACAAATCAGGTTGAAGTTTTAAGAAGTGCCATTTCACATGCAATTTGAACTTGCAGAAGTATTGCATATATTTATGACAGCAAGTTTCCTTTCAGCATTTCTCTGAATTCTGATGCTGGGTCTTATCACTTGACCAAGGAGACAGTCCCAAACATACACTGATCCTCTACTACCTGCTGGACCTGTTGCATCAAATCAATAATGCACAATTCTCAGATGCCGCTTCATTTTGTGCCTCTGAGTAATTTTCTTGCTTATCTTCAAGTGTGGGGAGAAACTGATGAAGTCCAATCAATTGATTAATGCTTTCTGAAGAAATCCTTTTGCCTCCACCTCTGCCACTGAGCCTCCAGCTCTTACCAGAGGAACAGTTACTTGCTGACACAACATTCTGAGAATAACCTCTACTGGATTTATCATGTAGCCATTGATTATTTAGTAATCCTCAAAAAACTGGCAACCTTCTAAGCTTATAAGACACAGAATTAAACAAGGTATTTCTCCTCACTCTTAACATATTATACAGGGCATGTGCACCTGAGACTGCATCTCTAAAGACAGGCAGAGCAGATGAGAGGCACTTTACTTCTCATCACCTTCAAAGGATGAGGAAAAATAAATACATAAATAAAAAGAAAACCAGGAAAGAAAAACTGCCCATGTTACATCAACAACAGGTATGAACTTGAATTCTGGAACAAGAGAATCTTTCCGCTTTTTAAAGGTTGTGCAACTAGTTCTTTTGGATGGGGTGTTCCTCACTTTCAGGGTGGCTTTACAGTCCACAGTCACGAAAGACTCTAACTCAGTTGCTCTGAGCCATGCAATCAGCCCTTCGAGTAAGTAATAGTTCTCTTCTCCCGCTTTTTCTTTAAAAAGAATGAAAGGAAAAAGAAGAAAAACCAAACCACCCAAATCTGCATTTTTTCCTCTGGCTGGCAGATTTCCAAGATAAAGAGGACTGCTCTCCGGCTGGAACAGCAGCCGGGGCCTGCTCTCCAAACTCACAAAAGAGAACACCACACACAGAGAAAATGTGACGGGTCCGACCGGCCAGAAACGTCTTCTCACCCTCTGAAACAGCTTCTCCAATAAAGAAGGAAAACCCAAGCACCCGTGGCAGCCCCACGCCCCGGCCCCACAGCCAGCCCCGCCGTGCTGTTCCCACGCACCGCCGGGACGGGCGGGCAGCGCCGAGGCTGGCAGCGCCGGCAGGCTGGGGACGGGACGGGACGGGACGGGACGGGACGGCGGCTCCTTCGCGCCGGGTCGGGCAGGGATAAATCGCTCCTCCTTCTGATAACTGGGGAACCAGAACCCACACGAAGTTCCCCTTCTTTTTTCAGTCACCCCCTCCCCAGGTGTATACTTCTTTCTATTATTACTACGACTATTTCTGAACAGGACAAGCGGAGGTGTCCGGGTCAGAGCGACAGCGGGTTACCGGAGCGGCGCTTACTCGGGAACCCCGCGGCTTTTCCCCGCCGCCCCGGTGCAGGAGAGCCGAGAGCGGCTGTGCTGGGCTGAGCCCGGGAATGCTCTCCGGGGAGCGACTGGGAAACGTGGGAAGGGGGGAAGGAGAAAAAAGAAACACTAAAGAAGAGAAGCACAACAGATGAGATGTGCCAAGGCTTATTCCCTTTTATTTCCTCCACCCCCACAAAAGAAAATAAGCCAAGAATCAGGAAGTCAGGGCTGCGTGATCTCTGCTATAGGTTTGGTTTTCTCCCCGTTTCTCCCCTCTCTCTGTTTTTGGGGTGGGTTTTTTGTTTTGATTTGTTTTTTCTTCTTAGGGAAATAAGTAGTTGGGACTTTCCCTCCGCCTCTCCCCACGGGAGGCCGCGGCACGCAGCCGCCCGCAGCCCCGGCTCCCTGGTCCCCCAGTACGCAGCCGGCAAAGGACGGCGGGACCCCCGCGCCCTCGCCCCCTCGCTTCCCCGTCCCCTACCTTTCTTTCCCTCCACGGCGAGGCAGAGAGCGAGGCGCCCCAGCAGCAGCACCAGGACAGCGGCGCCGCGGGGCCCGGCGGCAGCGAGGGGGCTGCGGCCGCCCATGCTGCGGGACCGCCGCTCCCTCGGCGGAGTGCGTGGGGGTCGGACGGGAGGGGCGCACGGATGATTCCGCGGAGCCGCTCCTGCTCCCCTCTGCTCTTCTCCCGCGGCAGCGATCAGCTCCTCTCCGGCGCTCTGCCCTGCGCGGCTCCGAGCAGCATGCTGGAGGACGGCCGTCGAGGTCTGCGCGCACACGTGCGTGCCCCGCTGCGGGCGGGCTGCTGCCTTCTTCCTCCTCCTCCTCCTCCTCCTCCTCGTCCGACCTCTGCTCCTCCTGCTGCAGGCGGCGGCGGGTGCACAAGGGCTTGCGGAGCGGCTGGAGCCGGCTGTGGGACGGGGTGCGCCCGGCTGCGCTCTCCACTCGGTCGCGGAGCGCAGGGGCTCCCTCTGGGGACGCCAAGGAGGAGGAGGATTGGGAGGGAGCAAGGAGGAGAGGGGAGGAGAAACCGGCAGCGCCGTCCCCGCCGAGATGGAGAAGGGGCGGGCACCCCACCTGTCCCGGAATATAGGATGAGAGGAGGTGGGAGAGGGGACGAGATAGTATAGTCGTTCCTCCTTGCTCGGGAGGGTGTGTATGCGTGGATTTTCTACTTCCTGGCAGTTTCTGCCCGGCAGCTGCCAAAAGCATTTGCGGCACTGCTGGCAAAAAAGCGGCGTGGCCCTAACCCAGCTTCTGCCCTCCCGTGTGCTCCCGCCCGGGAGTGGTGGGGAGCAGAAGGCTACAGCAGTGCGGGTGTCCCGGGAGCGTTGCAGCAGAAGCGCCGTCCCGTCCCGTACCTCAGCGAGAGCTGTCCCGTCACAGCGCCAGCGCAAGGGAGAGCTGAGGCGTTTTACTGGAGAGCAGTGAAGCCGCTCAAGGAGGTTCGATCCACTCCCCAGGGGCGCATCGCCGGGGCTACGGCCTCTTTTCTGCCCCCCAAAATCAGCGCAGCCCACTCGGCCTCTGCGAATAGTCCTGCTCTCGTACTGGTCATTTTACTCCCAATACTTGTAAGGCCAAGTGTTTGCGTGGAATGAAGCAGCGCGGTTTTAATGCGTATTTAGCGCACGGATAACAGGGTGCATGTCTGCCCGTACCGCTTCTGTTCCCCTGCTGCCAGCACTGAGAAAGTTCCCTTGCTCCGTGTAGCAAGTTACTTAATACACACAAAATAACACAAGTACTCCTGAGGTGCTCCAAGCACATCCACAGACATTAAGCAAAAGAGTACCAGTATGGTGCTCCTTTCCCTCAAGAGGAAAACCCAAGGTATTCAGGATTCATTAAAATATTCCTATGGGTTTTTTAACAGGCTGTTTCTCTGGAAAGTGGGAGGAAGCACTGTCTTGTCACTCAGATATGTAAATAGGACACGTACGTGCCACTTGTCTGGGCTGGGGTTTCTCCCAGTAAATCAGGATTCAACGCTCAAACCTGCTGAACGCTGGTGGTAATTTCTTTATAAAGCTCTTCTGAGGGCTTAGGTTACACAGTCAATAGGATATGAGGACTTAAAACTGCTGTGGTTAAGTGGGAACTCCAGAACTAAAGCAAATAATGACATGAGGCTTGGGAAATTCCATGCTAAACGTCTGCGTCTGTCACAGGATACTGGAGCACAATAGATTGCAAAATAGTCACTGAGTGTACCTTGACTTTTCTCTGTTATGCGTGTTTCCCTGAGAGATCCATCACCCTTCTCCTACCAGTCAAATTCCTCTGTAAAGTCTTTTATTTTCTGATAGATCAACTAGCCCGCTCTCCTAACCAGGCAAAGAAAACTGCCATCCCATTTACACATTCTAGCACAAAGCCCGATGCCTGGCCACATGCCTTTAATCATTTATTGGGATGAGTTGCATTACAAGGCAGCTTTCATATGCTGTAGCTGACATTCTGGTTCAATTATATTTTGTAAATAATGTGAAAGGTGTACTTTGAAGTAAACTCAGACATTACCAACATCCGAGGAACTCTATTCATGTGATTGGTTTCGTGGCTGTAGCTGAGGGCAGAACCTTAGCTTACAATAAGATATTAGTACAAATTTGCTTCAAAGATTCTCACACAGTGCAACTTCATAAATACTATGTGTATATGGTTAATTTTCATTTATTTAGACAAATAGGAGGATCTTTAAAAGCGAGAGAGACCTAGGAAAAAGAGATCAGTTTCTAGGGAGGGAAGATTTGCAAAGCATCCTCAACACACACTAATGATTACAGTTTGCACTATGATAAAGGAAATGCAATTAAGACAACCAAGAAATTAACTTCAAATCAGTTCTGTAGGTAAATAATAAATAAAAATGTGCCCCTAGACATGCACACTGGGTATCAAGCTACCAATATAGAAGGTAATAGGATTTTTAAAATCTAGAAAAAGAAAGGATTCAAAGTAACAAATGAAAACCAAACTAAATATAGGAAAAAAAAGAAAACATTTTTGCATGTGAATTTAGTGGAGAAACTGATCCAAATCCTGTCCTAACATGCTGAAGAACAAATACTTGCTTTGCAGAATTTTTGTGATTCTATCTGATATACTGAGCAGGAACATTTAATACTTGTTTCACACCTCCCCCACCGCCCCCCCCCCCCCCCCCCCCCCCCAATCATGTACTGCCCTGACATAAACGCGCATAAATTCAAGTATTTGATCCTAACTAAACACCTGCTTCATTGCTGACACGGTGAGCAAGGAGAGACTAGGCAAATTCCCCTTTAAATTTTTTTCCCACACTGCAGCTACCCACTATGGAGACTCTCATCTGCTGCTGGCAGTGCAGTACTGCTGAAGGGGCTGCG
Source organism: Pyrgilauda ruficollis (assembly GCF_017590135.1). Lineage (NCBI taxonomy): Eukaryota > Metazoa > Chordata > Aves > Passeriformes > Passeridae > Pyrgilauda > Pyrgilauda ruficollis. The sequence continues at coordinate 30,153,687 of NW_024519206.1, read as the reverse complement.
CAGCAAGCTGCCGTAAATTCTGTCCTCCCACCTTTGCGAGCACAAATGTGTTACTTTTGTGGCACTGTGCTCTGCTTGCCAAGATCATGAGACATGTAAAGGAACTCTAAGACTGAAGTTTGAGAAGCTTAACACAGGCAGGAATTTCAGGCCTTTTTTACCCAACTGAGCAATTTCTGAAATGGATTGAATTCAAACACCACATATTCCCTAAATAGCTGGTCACATACCCACTGTTGCTTTGGTATGACTCCTTTGGAGGGAACATGATTTTTACCAAGGGCATGCAATATTCATGTTGCAAAATTTTATTACTTATTATTGGCTGCATGTGTGCATGGATCAAAGGTCATGGAACAAAGGTCGACCTTTTGATCATCAATTTTAAATTGATTGTTTGTAATGAAAGTACTAAAGGCAACATCTGTCTTCAGCTTTCTTTTGATTTGCTTGCTTTATAGTATGTAGATGATAGATAGATGATAGATAGATAGATAGATAGATAGATAGATAGATAGATAGATATCTTGTCTTGTATATATTAAGGATAAACATGCTGACCTATGAAGTGAAGATCATGTAATCTGGTAGTTCTTCCACATGAACATACTTTTGGATTGCAATATTTGACTCACCACCACTTACCTGCACCACTGAGCTGGTTACTTTGCCAGACATGGAGAGAAGTAGCTGTAAGAGGATGAATAACTGATTTCCCTGTCAATGGAAAAAGCAGGACTAATTCTCCTATCTCTTCCACATTCCCTCCAAACAGAGTTTCAAAATCCTCTCAAGAGTAAAAAAATCCCTGCTGCTGGATCCTTTCCTTACATGAAAAAAAAAAAAAAAAAGTGCTGCTTTTCATTATCCACCAAAAGCGGGTCAGCATTTGCCCCTCAAAAAAATTTATCAGCAACCATTCCTCAATGGTGATGCTGTTCTTCTCTGTGAGTTGTGAAAGTAGTTTTAAAGGGCAGGCCTTTTACTGGAAGAGAAGAAATGAAATAGAGATGAATTAGCGGAGTTCTACAATTTGGTTTGCTCAGATTTTGCATGGTGTTTGAGATTGTCAACATTGTATTTTGCATTGTAGTTTGTATTCTATGACTGCTCACTCAAGTTTTAAAGCAAGGTCTGAGATAAAAATTCATGGAGCTTTATGGCACTTTGCATGTTGAAAATATTGCACACACATTAAGTAATTTATCTTTGCAACTCTCCTGTAAAGCAGGTTAGTAGCTATCATTTCCATTTTATAGATGTAAAATAATTTGCCTTGGGCGGAGTGTTAGTGGTAGAGCTAGGGTTATCACTCAAGAGCTCTATTTAAACCTTGGATCATGCTATTTCTAGAGAGTGTCCCTGATGAAAATGGATGGATTTTTACACAGATTATCTTTCTCTCTTAGCTTAACACTGTTTACAGAATAACAGAATATGCTGGGTTGGACAGAACACATCAGGATCATCGAGTTTAACTCCTGGCCTTGCACAGGACACCCCAAGAGTCACACCTTGGGCCTGAGAGCATTGTCCAAACACTTCTTGAACTGTGTCAGGCCTGGGGCTTCCCTGGAGAGCCTGTTCTAGTGCCCAGCCACCCTGTGGGGGAAGAACCTTTTCCCAATATCTAACAGAAACCTTCCCTGACACAACTCCAAGCCAGTCACTCAGGTCCTGTCGTTGGTCACTGTTGATCACCACAGAGAAGAGATCAGTCTCTGCCCCTCCTCTTCTGTTCATGAGATTTTAGCTGCAATGAGGTCTCCCATCAGTCTCCTCGAGGTTGGACAGACTAAGTGACCTTGGCTGCTCCTCATACAGCTTCCCCTCATGGCCTTTTACCATCTTTGTTGCCCTCCTTTGGATGTTCTCTAATAGCTTTGTACCCTTCTTACACTGTGGCACCCAAAACTGCCCCCAGCCCTAGAGATGAGGCCTCCCCAGAGCAGAGCAGAGCAGAGCAGAGCAGAGCAGGACAATCCCCTCCCTTGCCCAGCTGGTGATGCTGTGCCTGATGTACCCAGGACACACTTGGCCCTCCTGGCTGCCAGGGCACTGCTGACTCACATTCCACTTTCCATTGACCAGGACTCTCAGGTTCCTTTCCATGGCACTGCTTCCAGCATCTCATTCACCAACCTGTCCATACATCCTGGGTTGCCCCATCCCAGATGCAGGATCCAGCAGTTTGTTTGGGTTTCTTTTTGTTTGTATAATAACACTTAAAAAAGACAACACCAACAAATATGAGTGTTGAAATTAAGCCTTAATTATAATAAATGGTGCAGTCAGTATTTCAACACATGACCAAGGTGTTATCTCAGGAGGGTTCCTACATGTTCTTTAATTTTTTTATATCTGTGTTACATTTATCTATCATCTCAGTCACCAAGTTCACTGTGGCATTTTTCAGCGAAGTTCTCTTAAATCAGGAACAGACTTTTAAAATTATTTAACCCTGTTAGGGATTCACAGCACTAGCATGTACATTAATGAAAGTACGCCACAAAAAAAAACAAAACAAAACAAAACAAAACAAAACAAAACAAAAAAAAAACCAACAGTTTAAAAATAAAACCTGTGTAGCTGTAGTGGTTTTTAGCACCCAAAGATTAATTTTACCCATTGCATGGGAGAAAGTGTGAGCCATCTATTTTCTGAATTATGGCTTCTCTTTGAAAAGACCCCCAAGTTTTTTCCAGTATAAAGCAGGGAAAAAATTGTTTTGTGCATTTTGATTAACATCTAAAGTAATTACAAGAGAAAAAAAGGTATGGCAAATTCTTTCATTATTGAAGATAAACACAGCAATTGATAAGATAAACTGAACAAGGTTATCAGGGTTTCATAGGAATAACCACACTGTATTGACAAAAGTATTCTGATTTACTCACTGTATAGTTGTTCTTTCCCCTGTGGCAAAATCTCTGCTGAACTCCTGGGGAATGTGGCACCTCCATTGCTATCTAGGAGATAATTTCAAAGGGTAGAATGCATTTCCTGCTTTGAAGCATCAGTCATTTTGCTGTTTGTAACCTCACATAGAACTACTGTGGTTTTTCACAAACTTTAACAAGTACAAAAACTAGGCATTTCTTACCTCAGTAAGTTTTGCAGTTTGTGAGGGTAAGGACATAAGGACTGATACTATGATGGAATGAAGTATATTATATACAAAATCTTTGTTACTAAACAGCACAAGTTTCCTACATAAAAACAAGCCTCTTCCTTATTTCTGTACTTTGTTGAGGTTACTTATACCTGGATATTATTATGGTCCATATAGTCCTTCATTCAACCAGGAATCACACAACTCTGTATGATTGCAGCAAATACAGTTTGAGCATGACGTCAATTAATGAGATGTCAGTGAAAGCAGAGCTAACACAGAATCACAGAATGGGTCAGATTGGAGGGGACCACAGTGGGTCACTTGATCCAGCCTCTCTGCTCAAGCAGGGTCATCCTAGAGCAAATGACACAGTATTGCATCCAGATTGTTCTTGAATATTTACAGTGAGGGAGACTCCACAGCCTCTCTGAGTAACGTGTTGTGGGAAATCTGCTTGGTCATCTGCGCAGTAAAGAAGTTCTTCTTCCTCATACACAGATGGAGTTTCCTGTGCATCAGTTTCTGCCCATTGCCTCTTGTCCTATTGCTGGGCACCACTGAGAAGAGTCTGGATCCATCCAGTTGACACCCTCTCTTCAGATATGTACATGCATTCATAAGGTCTCCTCTCATGGACATGGTTTGTGGGCAGCTTGTTGTTCACCAGGACCCCCAGGGTCTTCTCCACAGAGCTCCTTTCCAGCAGGTCAACCCCCAGCCTGTGCTGGTGTATGGTGACACTATCAGAGCACACTGTATAGTTAGTTATTCAGGATGGGTGAGTAGTAATGCTAGGTGTCTGATTATGACCACTAATACTGCTAATTGCAGTACTCTCACTGTCTGTTCTGCACTTTATGCCCTTGCTCACCTAATTCCTGACCCACTGCATAGCCTGTCACAGCCCATGTATGCCCACAGTGACAAAGAGATGGGGACAACAAGGCATAAGCCCATGCCATGAACTTTGACTCAGGAAGAGTAAAAGTGCCAAGAAGCCAAGCTCAGGTGAGGTGGTTGGCTTGGGTTGGTTGTGTTTATCCTGTACCTTCCCCTTCCCTTCCCTTCCCCTTTCCCTTCCCTTCCCTTCCCTTCCCTTCCCTCTTCCCTGCTCCCACACCAAGTTGAATACCACATGCAAATACTGCAAGTGATTGCTCAAAGTACTGTCTCCTTAGGTGTTTGTAGTGCTGAGGAATCTATGGCACAGAGAGAGTGAGGCAAGCTGGTAGCCCTGAGTAAAGGCACAAAGAATGTGAGTTTCATCAAGGGTGTGGCTAATGGGGGTTTCTTCAGATCCAGCCATCTCCTCCCCGTTTGCATCCAAAGTGGGCAAAGATAGAAATGATAAGACATTGCAACACTGTGATTCTTCTGAAAAACTACAGCAACCAGTCCGTATATAGGCTAGGAAATATAAAAAAATATCAAGTTTCCTTTATATCCACTCCTCTTTTTGCACTATGGAGGTGTCTCTAACCTTAGCTGACTTTTCTACATGAATTCCTATATGTTACTCAAATTAAAACAAAGATAGACAGAGGCTGACTAAACAAGTAAATGTACAGGGCCATTCTCCAGTATGAAATGAATTGTCACAGAGTAGATTGTATCCATCAAAATGTTAAAGTCTCTCAGCCTACAGAGTGATGTGGTTGCACCCTATGAGGAGCACTCCTTGCCCTCTACTGCCTCTCAGGCTGTATGTGTAAGAGTATTAGCCATTCTAGCCTGGGACTGTTTGTATTAATGAATAATGCAGATGATCTAGCACAATGTGCAGGGAACACTCCCTGCACAATTGACCAACATGAACATGGTCATAGCTATTTCCCAACATTTTGAAGTCAGCAGTTCTGTTCCTTACTCATCCCAGTGCACACAGATTCAAGAACTCAAGTATCTGAGTAGGTAAATTTTCCTTTCTAGACAAAAAAAGCAGAAGTGATCATCAGTTCTTTTCTCCCAGCCCTATTAGTATGTACCCTAATGTTTATAGACCTTTCCTTGCTTCTTCCTTCTCTGTGATCCCAGAAATACGCCACTGAAATAATTACTTTGCATATTTTCCACAGTAAAGCTAAGACCAATAGCAAAACTGTCACTGAAGAGAAGGGGTAAAGCATTTTTCTGTCATGTGCTTTGAAATTTTATCCCCCAAGGGTTTTAACCGCAGAGTAGATGATCATTTTTATTTAAAGCAAAACAAGTCATAATGCTTTATGAAACATTCTATCATGTTTTATTCAGCACTGCATAGCTAAATAATAAAGACAAGTGGCAAAGTCTGGTCAATTCAATCTGATGAATGTAACCTAAATCCCAGAGATATTGCAACTGCACTGAAATAAATTCCATAGGACATAGACAGGTAACCAGCTGATCTTTTAATCATACCTTTAATTTTCAAAATCTTTCTCAGGTAAAAGTTTTCTGCAGCATGTTGGAGACTGTCAACCAATGTGGCTGAGCAGAAGAGCATCTTCTGGAAATCAGAGATGTCACAAAGTGCCTAAATTTCCAGCAATGGCATCTTTATTTCTAATAAGGAGGAACCAATATAAAAGCCCCTGAGGAAGGCCTTAAGGCAGTTTGGCTAACATAACAAGGTACAATATTGAAGACTGAGATTTGGGTAAGTGACTTGGTGTTGGAGGATTGGATTTGTGCAGTAAAACAGCTGCAACATAAGCCCTGTCATTGTCACTGCATGTCTTTCTGGGCATTTCAGTTCAGACTGCCTCTTGTGATCCTGTGGACTAAATATCCACTACTCACTGGGGTGTGCTACATATGCCCCTGGAGCACATCTTTCAGCTTAGCTCTTTTTGGAAGAAACACAGGTTTTGCACCCAAAGCCCATGGCATGAGGAGGATCAGCCCCAGAATCACACTCCAGATCCATACCAAAACGCTTTTACAAGTGCTTGCCCACAATCTGCAGTTTCCAGAAAATAAAAAAAGAGAAGCAATAAAATGTCACTCTTGCACTGAGAATGACACAGGAACAGGCGAGAGGTAGGATTGTAGAAAAGGTAAAGAAGGCTTTATTAAAGAGAACCATGTGGTTTTTATAGAGTGATACGATAGGTTCTATTTGATTGGCTAACTAACAAAAACATCTTCCTTGCACACTGTCCTTGAAAAGAACAGGAAAGCAAAGTAGAAAAACACCACCTGCAAATTGTTTATACTTAACAAGTTATCACATCTTTCCAGCTCCTTAAAATTTTTCACAAGCTACTGTGAGAAACGTTTGCCATTTCTCTCTCTGTGTCCCATGGTATCCACAATAAAATATTTTAGTCCCTACAGAAGTAAGAATTTTAATTTTTAGAAGGCAAGACAAGACCTAGAACTTCAGTCTTTGAGGTTTCCAAACTGGGCTGACCCCAAATCCAGAAAATAAACAGACACAGTCTCTTATGGATTACCTAGAAAACCACTTGATATGAAAATGGCAAAGTGTTGAGAATGCCAAGCACTTCCCAGTACTCAGTGATACTGCAAGGTAAACAACATATATAGGACTTGTAATGAAAAGAACAGGCTAAAAGCAGCCTTCAGGGAGCCATTACAGTGGTACACAGCAGCAGGCAGGCAGGGTGGGAACCAGGGCTGGCCACTGCATCCACAGAAATAAGGTGCTGCAACTCAGTACAAAGTTAGTTAGTCCACAAACCAGAAAATCAAGAGCTGACATCCCATTTTAGGTGCTGTCTAAACATGGCTACAAAAAGGTGTTGTGAGGGGCCACCTGAATGCTCTGAGCTTTTTCTTTCTTCCTATTTATAGCATGGTCCCCAACACACCTCAGGATATCTGTTTGATCTCAGCTCTCTGGTATTTACTTCTTGAGCTCCCAACAAACGGCTTTGATGGCAGTACTCCCCTTCTGTTCAGACAGATGAGCAATTCTTTGGGCATTTCAGTAAATCTTCCAGAGGTAATTAAGATACGGCTGTCTCTGTAGCTTCCTCTTCTTCAAACTCGGAGTCAGTCCTTAAAATCCTCATGTGACTTGACAGTGAGAGGATGTGAACCTATAATCAATTCCGTGTGCACACTCCCACCTCCATCAGAGCCCCAGCTACCAGTGTGTGATATCCTGCACTGCTGGCAAGAACACAATATCCTGGTGTAATAGAAAGCATACCATAAAAGAGCCCAGGGGTATATGAGGATAAAGAGACCTGCCTCCTGCCAATTTTTTTTTTTTCCTGAAAGAGTTTAGATTGGATAGGTTACTTCACAGTCTCCATCATCCCATCTTATAAGCAGCTCCCCAAACTTACAAGCTGCTCATCATTTGATTTCATGCATTACTTCCTTTCCCAGCCACTTCTGCAGAACTAGAGACCCAATACATTTTAAAAATGAGACCCAGTGCAAGGGCATTAACTTTTCCAGACCTGCTTCCTTCCTGACCTCATTGCTTATTTGACTGTAAAACAATTGATGCTGCAGTTTTCAAAGAGGCTAGTGTGGACCACAATTTCTATTCCCAGTCTGTGGGAGTGGGAAAGTGACTTTGGCATAAATACATGCAATTTGATACTTTAAATATATTTTAAACCAGCTCCTTTTCCTTTAAGCCTAATTTCCTCTGAAGACAGAAATTTATCACCAATGACTCAAGTTTTCTCAAGGTTTTATCAATTTAAACCTCAATAGTGTTCTTCCTTCATGGGCTCATGCTACATTGCCTAGCCCTTGCTTATCCAGCCAGCACTTGCTCATGCAAACCAATACTTTGGCTTTTCTGACTTATTTGCGTGACTGTTTTTTCACTGTGTGCCTTGCCCAATCTACTAATTTGAGATGAGGGTCTTGTGGGAATTAATAAGTCTGCAAATGGATGAGCTGTTTAAAATCTTCCCTGTTTTCTATGTGGTTGCAGAATACAGAAATGCTTCTCCTTCATGGAGCAGGCAACAAATGCCTGGAGCTCCCAGCAATGGAACTATTGGAGACTGTTTTCCTACACATGATTTTGCTTTCTCCCTTTGTTGTTGCCTGTCATCTGCAGTACACTCCTGTGCCCTCCAACACCAGCTGGGTTAGAGGCAGCTGGTATGGAGATGTATCCATGGTAATTGGCCACATGGGCAAATGGTGATACAACAGCTTCAGCATCTCCTCTTTACCTACCACCTGATTTCACAAGGCTTGGGAGGTCCTCACTCTTCCATGGTATTTGGTTAAAATTAGTTGATAGGAATGGGGATCAACAGATGCATGAATCTTTTTTCCAAACTAAAAAATCAGGGGCTGGCAAGAAGCTGTGATTGTGTGACTTGAAACAGCTGAAATGTGTCCTTGATGTCCTTTCTAGAGCCTCAGGAATAATGACAGGTTTAGAGAGTGCAGCTCTGTGACCTTATTTGAATTGGAGCACACTGCAGTGTGTCTGAACAGCTCTTTCCAGGCTTTTTTTGGTAAGTTTAAAGAGATTGTATCAGGACATCAGTGTGGTCCAAGGTTACCAGAGTTGTTAGGGCTCATGGCAGAGGCACATGTGCTCCATGATTCTGATGTTTGTCATTCACAGATCTGCTCCTGACCTTTCTTTTTATCTCTGCATCTCACCCTGAAGCTAACATAAAGTGCAACAGAAGCCAGGTCTACTTGAGCAAGCCCACACAGAAGTCAGAGGGCTTCCTTGGAGAGTTGGCTGCTGGCTCACAAGGACTTCCCCCAGGAAAGGAAAACAAGGAGGCTGTATTTGTTTTGCACTTTCTCAAGAACCAGAAGACTGACCATAAGTGAACAAAAGTCTTATCTGAGTATGGAGAAGGAATAAAGGGAAATAAGAATGACAATGAAAAAGTCTCAAAACCTCACAATTTCTATGTGTGGCCTGAAAAATTAGATGCTGAAGTAGGAGCCAGAGCTTCAAAAGCTGGAGGTCTGTGTAAGACCAACCTTCCCAATGTAAACTGGGGATAACAAGTAGCACAAATACCTAAAGAATTTTTAAGAATAACAACTTAATGACCACATGGTGCTTTACATCTAAGGAGACCTTCAGGAATGCTAAATATTCTTAAAATCTTGACATTCCACGATGATTTTGGTTTGGTATCTGCAAAGGGGTGTTTTCTGCTTCAGGGACCAGCTGCACTCTCACTTCTTAAGTGAAGGTTCTTCCCTGAAATAGAAAGATATCCAGGTTGATGGGATACAGCACTAGCATTGCTGCTCTGTTCACTCTTAATTACTGGTGTGGTGACAAGAGCAGTATGAATCAAGCCAGACCAGCCGGAAGATCTTAACACAGGTGGTTAACCTCTACATTAATATGAACGTCTGACACTTCATTTTCTAGAAGGGATTAAAACAAGGGTAAAACCTTGGGGGAGGCCACTTGCTGGTATGTATGGGTCAAGGTGGGGGGAACAGAGGCCATGAGCAGGAAGCTCCATGGCTTGAACTGGTTCAACCCTCCCTTTTGCCTGTGATGTGGAGCCCACTCAGACTTACCTGGAGCCCAGTGTGAAAGAGGGCAATGAACTCAGGTAGGGTTTGCTGCATAGTGGTTGCATATGTGCCTCTAAGCAGGTCCAAAGCACAAAAAAAATTCACTGCTCTTGGTAATCAGAGTGGAATGATGTATTTGCTTTCTTTCCATTTTAAAACAAAAATCCAGCCTGAGTATTTTAAATAGCAGCATTTCTCTAGGAAAAGCATTTGTTTACTTTAGTGCCTGTAAAATTCGTCAGAACAAGAGTATGGGAAATAGAAAGCCTCGTGTTATTCACAGAACAAGTATAACAAGTTCTGCAAGTTCTCTTCCAATGTTTCACCAATTCACTCTGCTCAAAGCTGGCAGATTAGACTTCATCCTAAACACAGTAGAGAGATTTTCTTTAGTTTATGAATTAGATACTGCAGTGTCTTTATAAATCTGGGCCTAACACATATAACTACCTCCCACCCAAATAGCAATGGCATTGCTAAGAGGCACCAGTTTTGTGGAGTCAGGGCCAGGCTATTGAGAAACTTGCTCTGCTGACACTGGGCCTAGAAGAGCAGAAGTCACTGGCCATCTCCTGCAGGACCCATAGCCCACACTCTGCAAGAACCTTATTTTACCAAAGTTGTGCTTTTCCCCTCAGTGCCCAGCTTTGCTGGGAAGGACATTGCCATGGGATGTGGTGATGCATATGAGCAATTTATAAAAGAGCTCAAGTTCATTGGAGGTTATTAAATACTGGGGCACAAACACAATTGTTGACTCAGGAAAGGTATAACACCACAACTGGGACTGTTTGGGATGGAGAAAGAGAGGTGTCATGGGAACACTGATTTTAGTTTGACAGAGTACAACCTATTCCCCCTTAATTAAGCAAGCAGAAATGGAAGTCCTTAGGCACTGTTCTCCAGCTTTTAAGGCAGAACACCTCTTCTCCTTCCCTTGGGGAGTGAACAGCCTTTTTCCACCACAACTGGAGCTATTTTTAAACAGCAGAGAAGGCTTTTCCAGTGTCAACTCATGAGCTGCTCTCTCCCTGAGCTCATGGAATGGGACACATATTCTGTCCAGCTACTAAAAATACTTGTGGAATGTTGGATGTATAGGGACTGACAGATCTCTAAGATATCCAGAGTTGGGTGATAATTTGGGTTGAGTTCCCTTGATTTGGCTTTGGTACCAGGCTGCTGTCCATGTGTTTCTGGCTGTTGACTTTATTCCCACATGACACAAACCTACCCAGGATCACATCAACCCAGAGGTACAGAATGGGAAGAGACCCTAATATTTGTCCCTAATGCTACAAGGAAAGTCTCTAAAGCTTGACCATGTGTTAAGTAACTGCTTAATTTCACTAGGAGCTTCCCTGATCTCCAAGGCATGACTCATGGAGGAGGGACCTTTGTACCATGAGTAAAGGCTTTGGAATCCTGCCTCTAGTGTGGAACACTGCGGTAGCCACACTGAATATGTAAATCTCTTCTTTGTACGATATGTGCATAACATTAGGGAAACACTACAGTAACAAAGAGCAAAATAAGGAAGGCATGTTCAACACCTCAGTCTACATTCAAGCTGCTGATTTACAGAGCCAAGGGACAAGCTCTTGATCTTATGTTCCAGCAAATTGCAGGAACAAGATGCTGACAAGTTATCTAAGGAATGTGGTCCTCGAAGAACTTATCGAACCTGTCCATAAGTCCATTCATGTGCAGAGGCATTGCAATTTTGGACAGCACTAAGAAAAGAGACCAGCCTCCATAGGCACATGTATGGCTTCCACAGATTCTAGAGAAGTCTCACAAAAGATGAGGATACTCAGGACCATGAGCATTTGTGGCTTGACCTTCTTTAATCTCAAACAGCAGATTCCCCAGAATAATTTACAATGACAGAGAAGGAAAGATGATAGCATTTGATCTTTTGCTTTGTTGTGGAAAAGCAGAACACAGGGTAATACAGAAAACACATTTTCTGCTCTGCCTGAATGCTAGCACCACTATAAGAAGTCAAATTCATCAAATTATACCCTTATGAATCATGTATTTAACTGACTTTGCAGGGGAGGCAGAAAGGAAAGGAGAAGGAATGGAGTTTGTTTCAAGCTTCTCCTCATGACATAAATAAATAAAAAGAGGGAAAAAACCTCTTTTAGTTATTTTTGCTGTAACAGAATGGTATTCAATAACTACACAGCAATGACACAGGTAAGTGTTAAAATTATCTCATGTAATATATCACAAAAATACACATAGATTCTTTGCTTTAGTTGCATATAAGGCTTGCAATCCACACTCTACAGTGAGAATTGAGAATGTGGTTAAGAGCTGAGAAATTAATAAAAAACCCAGCAGTGTTATTCTAATAAGCAAATTCTGCAGTCTACACCATATTATCTCACTAACTCCACTTGAAATTAAACAACATCCAGTGTGAATTATCTGCTCACTTCCTGTCCTACACAGAGGTGTCAACAAGAGGGCACAAGCTGATTTTTATGATGTGAATCAGGTCTGGTGGAAACTATTACTTCTTAAATTTCAGCAGTGGGTTGGCTGATAGATGGTATAAAATAAAGACTATCCCTGCCCTAGGGGGTTGCAGTCTAAAAAAAAGACCAAAGGAAAGTATTTGTCTCTTGCAAAGTGATTTATTCAATTGGTTCTCTGAGTTTATAGTCTACTTTGAAGGTGGGCACATTTGTTATGTAAATTCTAGTTTCTGTGAGAATCACAGAATAGGCCATACTGATGTATGCTGATTCCAGAAATTGTATTTGGCTTAAAAATTAAAAAAAAAATTCCTGTCTGTTCAGATATTTGAAGTTGAAATTATTTATTGGTTAAGAATAAATTTTATTTCTAGACTTCTTTGAATAATGTGGCTAAATAAAAATCTTATGTACAAAATAAGTCCCTTCCAGAAGTGATTCTTTCTACATTTTTGTTCTAGGGAAAAATTCTGGGGAAAAAAAAACCGTTCTGAAGCAAAAATATTCCAAACCTGAAAGCTGCCAATCAGCCTCCTGTTCAGTAAACTCTGCCACAATAAACATACTAATAATTTCATGAAAGAGTGATAATTGTGAACAAACCTGCAGCAAAGCAAAGGGCTGGACTAATTGTTGGATCAGGTAATCTGCAGGACTCGGATTTAGTATTCGAGGTCATAACTGGGTCCCTGACCACCTGCTTTGGTCACTGGAAATGAATGCAGCTGGACTTGGCTGGTCACTCTGGCAGACATTTGCTGAAGGATGCACTGAGTGCTCTTGTTAGCAGTTCGTTGCTGTTCAGGCTTAAGTCGGTGTAAATTGTTGCTGAGCTTAAGTCTTGCTGTCGGTAACACCAGAAGTAAAGGCTCTTAGGTAAAGAAATAGAATTTCCTCTCCTTTGTCACATGGCTTTCTGAAGCACAACAGCATGAATGCGTGTTAGATAATCTATAATTCAGAATGCTTCCTACACAGAGGAGGCAAAAAAAGTAACGTGGCTTAGTAGAGTCTGCAGGCTTTGTGTCAGAAACCTGGTGCCCCAGTGCATGTCCCTGCTCTGCATCCTTCAGCAAAGGGCATAACCTCCGACCCTGCACTTCGCTTTCCTTTAGATAATGATATCTACCCTCTTTTTAGAAAATGTTTTTAAATATACATGTAAGATAGGTTGGATCATTACAAGAGCAAGCACACAAACAAATATACACACACCCAGACAAGCCATAGTAATACATAAAATGCAGACACTCCCATGCAGAGAAATGTACTGATGACCTTAGGCTAATGACTGGAGTCTGGGTGGTACTGCTGGCATTCGCAGAGCACACTCTCAAATAGCTGTGCAGGTCTGCGCAGGCAGCCAGAGAGCCTTTTTGCATGAGGCTGGCTAGCATGGATGTTCCCAGGCATGCTGAGCCATTTGGGGAAGCTGGCAGCTGCTGGGATGCTGCTGGGCAGGCAGCTCTGCTAGCTCTTCTGTAGCCTCAGAGGGCAGAGCTTATACTCACAAGTAAGGAAAGGGAAGAACAGTTCCCACTTTCTAGAGAGCTGGAGGTTTTATTTACTTATTTATCAAAGCTGCTATTTCATTTAAAGCCCTTATGTACTTATCAAGAGCCTTACTAGATCAAATGTGGTGCAGCTGGTGGTGAAGTCTCAGAAGTGTCTCTCATTCAACAGTTCCCACAGTGGCGAAGAGCCTGGCCTCTCCCGCATAGTTTACAACTGCTGTGTTTGGAAGTGTGGAAAGGAAAAGCCCTGGGAGGAGCAAGAAAAGAAAAGGAAAACCAGTTGGGGAGAATTTTTAGTTCCCCAGTTTTAAGTGCAATTTTGAAGCAATCAGAAATAGCTCATTCTAGATGGGCCCACATATTGTAATTTTTGAACTTCCAGAGCCCTCCCACAGGACATCAGGTTATTAATATATTTTACCGGAAACAAATTTCCCGGGTATATCTTATTTTCAGTACACAGTACTGTACCTTGCTCTGCTGCGAGGTTAAGCCAAGCAGTAACTCCTTCACTGTCTGTCAGCTTCAAGTCTTACAGCAGCTCATGTGTGGTTCAAAACTGAGTCTTGTTTCATGTATTGTTTGCTAGATCACTTACAAACTCCTGAAGTGGAACTGTTGTTCCTTAAAAGAAAAAGCTCTAGTGATGTTCCTGCTCTCCATGAATGGAGCCTTTGCTCCAAACTTTGTGCAGGGTTCCTGTCCAGTCTGGAGCAGAGTGTTTCAAGCTGTCCTTGCCAAGCCCGTTAGCACATGCTGAACAGCATCAGTCATATTACTGCATCCACAGAGCTCTGGTTAGAGCTAGAACCATAAGCTGAAGTTTACTCCATCCCAGGAGGAAGAGGCTTACCACACACTGCTCCCCTTAATCTGAGATCTTGCCCAGATACAAATTCAGTCACATGTGCACAGCACAGTTAGTGAACCGAAAGAGTATGTGAAACTTTGGACCCATCCTAGCTCATAAACAGGGCTCAAGTTCAGAAGTTATTCAGAAGCTGTTTATAGCAGTTCTGTACACTCAAACCAAAACCAAAAGCACGCAAACAATGATTGATGCATGAACCCAAGCACCTCAGCATGCTTTTGGCTCTTCCATAACCAAACGAAGGAGTCTAATGTCTCATTGTGTGTATTCAAACAGGATGCTACTCTGCAAAACTTCCAGGTGGCATCTGACGCTGAATAAAACTGCTTTATCAGGCAATGCAATCCAAGGTGTATTTATAGGAGATTTACAGTGTTTCATATGCAGGCAAATAAATTTATCACCCTTGACTCACTCTATTGCTTTGTCTTTCAGCACATTAGACATTACGGGATCTTCCTATGTTTCTGCCCCAGCAGCACCTCCTTCCCTGTTACTACTAACCCTTCAGGTACTGCTCCTAGTTTGGTGACTGCTAGTTCCCAAAAATAAAAGATTCTTTTAACCTGGCTTCTGAGATGAAACAGTCTTGTTGGATACTATACAGTCCGCTCAGAGAGAGATAAATGTTTTGTAGTGAAAGAGATTTCCAATGAACTTCTCATCCTCTTCAAACTATAGAAAAGAAAAATAAATAGATTTAATAATGTATTAGATTAATTCAGGATTTCTACATATTTCTTTAGTGAAACAGATTTATAGGAAATTAGGTTTCTTTAGTTCATCCGCTCTTGGAACTACTCCCTTTCCTACTCTCAGGATAGTAATGAATTTTATAGATCAATCAGAATTGCTCAACAAATGTTTGTAATAGTTAAGACGGATTCCACTTCCAAAAGCTCTTTGAGGCAAAGGCTGCTCTTCATTTTTTGATGCTTGATACTCTGTATTTGGCCAGCATGACTCAGCACGGGAACATGACTTCTATTCCCTGAAGGGATGACTCAGTCTGTACATACAAAGACAGTGCCTGAAGAGCACACAGCACATTGCATGCAGAAAAAGATAAGGAAAAGAGAATCCTCTAAGAGTCTGCTTTAGACATATTAAACATGTTCTGTAGATATTATTGGCTTTTTCTTTATAGGAATATAAATGGTCACAATTTTAAGGGAAAAAAGTAATCAAATGAACTGACGGTTCTTATACTCACCTGGGCACAAAATAATTTCTAGTTCTTCTGGTTTGCGGGGTTGGTTTGTGTTTGTTTTTATGTTGTTGTTTTGGTTTTGTTTCTTTGTTTGTTTGGGGGGTTTTTGGGTTTTTTTGTAAACTCATTTAATTAATAGATTAGCACTTGTGTCAGGAGGAGTAAAACTCCCCTCAAATATTCCTGTGTACAAATAACCAGTCAAGTAGCTTGATGCACTCTTACAAGAAATCAGATGGTGACCACGGTACAAAGAGCATAAGGAGACAGTGCACAAACACTATCTTGCAAAAAGTCAAGTAAAATGGACTTAGCAAACATGCTTGCCAAAAACAAAAGCAAACATTCCCAAATGACATCAGACCCAGTGCTAAGATGACAAACTTCAAGAGATGGGATCACTGCAGTGACCCTCAGTGTACAGAGGCTTTCCCCACTAAACATCTTGACAGAGGACTTGCTCTTAAAACAGTTCTCATGGGGCTTACTGCCTCTACAGAACACTCAACAAAGCTTAACCATTCCCCAGTTTCTCACTCCAGAAGCAATAGATAGTTATGGAAGCATAGTTTCAAGTCTGTAGAAACGCTTGACCAACATCTGCTGTATTTTAATATTTTGGTTTTATAGATGCTGGAAAATGAAAAGACACAGAAAAAAAAGATTAAAGCTGGTATTTTTTTCAGTCCAATGTGACTGCTATTGGGAGTTCTTAATTTTATTCTGTTCACTGCCTAGATGTAATAGCCAGAGACCAGGGAAAAAGTCATCCGAGGAAGAAAACAAACAAAAGCCAGACTGCTTTGAGTCAGAGCCCATGTCTCCAACTTGCAGTAGCCTGCAGCACACCTTGTCCACAGCACTCAGACACTCCAGGCGAAGGCCCAGTGGCTAAAGAATATGGCTAGCAGGCAAAACACTCGGGCAACTGAACACCAGTCACCCCACATTCCCACTGTGGGCAAATTATTGTAGCTCATGTTTGCCAAAGTTTATGGGTGCCGTGAGGGTCTAGTTGTCTATATGGAATTGTCCTCTGGCCAGAGCAAGATGTATCCGTCTGTAGAGTCAGACATATTGCTTACCTCACAAGACTTTTGGGAATTTTTAAGGATGATACTTGAGATTTTTACCTGAAAATTGAATCATTATCGTTCATTACCAGGCCTGAATTTTTAAACAACAAAAGAGAAGTCTCAGTCACAGATTAAAAGGTAATTACATACCAGCACAAACCAATAATTTGCTTCCAAGAACCCAAGGCATATGATTTAGGAATAAAGAATGCTTATGACTCTTGCACAGGACTTGCCAATAGCCCCTCCCACCTCATCTAGGAAATTTAGTCCTTACCTGGCTTCTTGGTGAAAGGATTGTGGTGAGGCAGGCACATTTGTTGAGTGTTGGTGGTCTTGCTCTGAGCTGTACAGTTCCAGGACAGAGATACTTGCCTATCGTGGCTTCTTCAGGAAATTCAACTTGAGAAAGGACAGCAGGAAAATGAGGTGCTGAGTTGTTTTGGGGGCTGAACCACAGCCTGTGAGACCCAAGAGAGTTTTTCTTCTCCATGTCAGGATTTGAGCCTTGCAGAAGCACCTGTCAGTTGAACAGCTATTCAAAAATATTAATTCAAGTGGTACAAACCACTAAAACTTCCACATTCAATCCTACAGTTCAAATGAGATGAGTGACTCTCAGAGATACAAATTACATCTTGACTTAAGACAGTCTACAGCATATGAAGACAGAATCCAGCTCCTAATCAATTTTTTTTTAGGCTGGCTATGCCAAATTTTCATTAAGGACTTTCAATCTCTAGAGCATTATTTCTTTACTTTTCCTGCAACCTTGAAGTTTTTCAGGGGTGTTCAGTACTCAGGGTCGTGAAGCTCTTCTCTGAGGGCATCACCTGATAGGGGAATGATTTGTTTTCTATCCTGCTGTCTGGCATCCTTGTGTGAAGCCTGTCTGACTCTGACGCATGCTGTTGAGGTTGTGCTGTTGCTAATCATTGGACTGATCATATTTTACTTACTACATGTTTATAAATAATAATTTGGACAACAGTCATTCTAGTGTGAACCTGTGGCATTTTGTATCTTTCTTAAATCTGTTGCCTCCGTTTAACAGAGGATTTTAATCCACATATTTAAAGGAAAATGTCATGCTCATTGGTGCTGCATGAAAACTTTAAAAATTGGTATTGAGACGACTGGCTAATAAATAAATGAGAAAGAAGTAAAAAAAAAAAAACCCATAAAAGGTGGTAATCTATAGATTCAACAATAAAAGGCAAAGAAGCAATATCATATTTATTAAGATGACCTGATTACTGAAACCAATCACGCTGTTCCTGAGTGACAAGAGTTTTGAACGTCTGTGGCTTGCAATACCAAGTATGAAAGTATCTGAGCAGACACAGGGAGGAAGGGGGGGAGGGAAAGGCACTATGGTGCCTCATCCCTGGGATCTGGGGTCTCTCTGTCACCTTCCACACAGAGGCTTTTTCACATCCTGCACAGACTTAATTAAGTTGTAGGACAACTACCAGGAGCATTTCATGGACGCCTTTATGCTATTTCTTTGTCTGGTTCTCTGTGAAGGCCACGTTAGGAGTGCAGGCCATGTGAAAAAGGATTCCCTGGGGAATATCACTGGATCATTGCTCATTTCAAGCAGTCCCAAGCATGGAGTCAGATTGCCATGCACGGTTCAAAACAGCTTTTCTGCAAGAAAAATTGCAATCTGTGGCCAGTTAGCCCTTGGCAAATTTCTACCACAGTACAATAAAACTTTTTCTATTAGCAGTTATTTGCACCAAAAGTATTTCTTTTTTCTGTTAGGCGTCTTTAGATTTGTAACATTAGGGAATGCCACCAGAATAAACACTGCTTTATAAGCCTGTGGAGTTTATGATATGGTTGGGAGCTGGGAAAAATGCTTTGTCTATGCCTTGCCAACTCTGTGGTAGCATAAAGCAGAAGCCAGACATCAAAACATTGAGAGAATGCAAAACAGACTTGACAATATTTTGCACTTGCCAGAGGCTTACTCAAATTTGGAGAGGTAAATATATTTATAGCTGCTTTCAGAAGTGTCTACACTGAACTGAACCATGCACAAGTACTTAGTGCTTTCAATACTTAAATTTTAAAGGAAAGAAATAGCTCCACAGATATAATTCAGAACTAAATACTGCTATCTTTGCTGTTACGAGTAATTTTTTCACTACCTATCAAGTATTGTACACATCACAATTAATTTAAGTAGCTGATTCTTGCCATCTACACCCTAACCTCAGTAATTTACAACTACATCAGACAGGATTTCACCTGACAGGATTTTCATCTAATTCCTACATCACTGAAGCATACTGAACACTGGGGAGGAATTCCCTATGGAGGAGCAACTCACTCAAAAATAGCCCTATTGTGAAGCAAAGTTTGAGCATTGGGAGCAGCATCTTACCCTAATCTACCATCCACACAGCATCTCTGTAGCAGTGGGGAATTCTGGAACTCACTGGAATAATGGTGTTGTGACCATTATGATAGTGTAGAAGTCAGAGGAGTAGCCACAGCACCTTGTTCCATGTGAAGCAAGGAGAAAAGACAAATGTAGCTTATAATCATCGGCAAGGGGCTGTTTGGGACAAACCAAACAAAAGCCTTACCATAGCTTGATGGCTGTTTTGAATGGATTTCTTTCCTTTTGAAAGAAAGCACTGCAGGACAGCTTTTTGTGCTCTACAGTCAGGACAGTACTCCACTAGGTAGGCTTAAAAATGGAATTCCACCATCAGCCTTGAATATGTTGTGATGTATTTCTGCAAGGAGAATGAAAACAATTCTACTTTTTAGAAATAAATATACCTTGAATTATGCCCACTGCTCAGTACAGCTGTGTGTACACTGGTATTACAAGCACACTCACATGTCAAAAACACCTTAGTGATCTGTGCATATTTTTGAGTTGATTTTCTTTCTTCTCTTGTTGTTCTGCTTATAATTTTCTCTCTCTGTATATGTCCATGTTCAGATGCCATTGAACCGCCAGGTGTCCAAACTTTAATGACTCCCTTGCTATTTGAGGAAAATACCATTTTTCATATAATCCTACTACACCTCATGCTATGTGCAGCTTGGTTTCCTAAGGCAATGAGGTTACTGTAATTGTGCACTGTGTGTGTATGTTTATGTGCATGCATAACTTGACCCAGTCTCCTCCCAGCAACCTTCGATCCTGCTGGCCTGCCAGTCCAATGTAACAAACACATGACAGCTTCAGATACTTTCAGTTCCTCCAGCGAGGAAAATAGGCCAGCAGATAGTGAGAAGAATCCCCCCATCAACTCCCCCACTGACAAGGCTACAGCATGGTTGTCCTAGATGGATGAAATGTTCTGAACTCTAATCCTGGGAAAACAGTGTGATTTTCCATCTAACGAGACAGCAGATAACACACTACAAGACAAAATTATAGGAAACCAGACTCCACCACCTCCACAGCTCTCAGGTGAGTTGGGCACCACCTAGGTATAGGTTAAGGTTTAGGTTTCCTTTTGAGACATGGCTGCTGCCATGTTCCTCATCCAAGGGACCCCTAACTCAATTTTTACATCCCTGAAATGTCTACTGAATATTCAAGAAAAGTTCCCTGTACACCTGAAGATGTGGAGCCCTTCTGTAGGCACAAGGGCCATCATGGTTTACAGATTAACCTCTGATGGTACATGCCATTTTCTTTCCCCTTTAAGGTGCTCAGTAACTTGCTACTGATGCAATGACTGACAATTACACTGTATAAGTCAGTGAAATATCATTTTTCCAATTCTCTAATCAGCTTGCAACAGCACACCTTCTTTTGGGCTGTTGGGCTGCTCCACCCATGGTCAGAGGCCACATTGTCTGTTAGCAGCACAGCTGATCCATCAGCAGCCAGACAAAGCTGGGGAAAGAACATGCGAGTTCTGCCAACTCATCAAGCAGCATTACTTCCTCATACTCCACTGGCTGCAAATTGCTCTGTCTTTCTAAAATATATGACAGAATCCTCTAGACACTATTTCAACTCTGTCAGGCTTAATGCTACAACCACTTCCCTGAGGACTCTGCTCCAGCACCCAACAATCTTCTCAGTGAAGAAGCTTTTCCTAATGTTCAATCTGAACTTCTGATGCAGCTTCCTTCCATCTCCTCATGTCCTCTCGCTGGTCACCAGAGGGAGAAGATCAGCACCTTCCTTCCCATTTTCCCCTTAAGAAAGTCATGGGCTCCACCGAGGTCTCCACTCAGCCTTCTCTAAGCTGAACAAGCCCAGCGACAGCTGCACAGTTAACCTTGGCAACACCTCCAACCTTGGTGAGCCATCATCTTCATCAGTGTTTGCTTTGACTTCCAGAGGCTTGTACCTATTGTACACAGGATGAGTGGAGACTAAATATTGTTTTATGATAAGAATAACTTGTGGTTTATCTGAACAAGAAGCATAAAAATTAGATAACCAAACAGCACACAAAATAATGCCTTATCCAAATTTCAAATGAGTATTTTGACATCTGACATGTCAAAGCCTCTGACCATGTAAGAGATCAGCAAGAGAAAGGTTGCTTCACAATAGAGGATAAGCCAGAGCCCAAGCTTGATCCTAGTGCAAGAAATGCCATCGCCACCTAGGGTGCCACCTCACAGGGCAGGAATAATATGGTTAAGTAACAATCCCTTACAGGGCAAGCTAAAGGATCAGGTCCAGAGGACATTTCAGAGTCCAGTCACAAGGAGCAGGAGGCAGAGCTAGAGGTTCAACCAGGTGGACTGTCAGAGACAGCACTGGGTGCAAGCATACCCACAGTATAGGTCAGACAAGAACCAAAAGCTCAGGACTATGCCTGAATTGATCTCCTGGCTGCACTGGCAGAGGGTGTGGGAGAGGCCCAGGTGAGTCTGATCTGGGCTGTTAAGGTCTAATAGTGCCCTAAGGGCACTGAGAACTTAAAATTTTACTCATAGTCAAGTATCAGGAAAACAAGAAAAACTTTAGCTGTTCATGCAATGTCTTCTCTGTTTTTGTCTCTCTGACCATCCAGGCCCTCAGAAGAACCTTCCACATAACCTTCTCTGATCCAAGACTAACAGGATGTGATGGAGCAATCACAGTGTGCACCTGCACCCAGGA
This sequence comes from Pyrgilauda ruficollis, assembly GCF_017590135.1. NCBI lineage: Eukaryota > Metazoa > Chordata > Aves > Passeriformes > Passeridae > Pyrgilauda > Pyrgilauda ruficollis. The sequence goes on along the minus strand of NW_024519206.1, from coordinate 30,131,837 downwards.
AAAGCCACTACCAATGGGTGGAGCCACAGACAGTGACACCAGCTGGGAAAGAGTGATTCACAGGTGATGGATCACCACCCAGCACTGGGAACCACCTGCAGGACAAAGGTAAATCTGTGGCTGATAAATGAAATGCTTTTTGGTTTCTAGGTCAGCAAAGCAGGTTTATTGCAATTGATCTGCTCTTCAGCTTGAAGACAAGTCAGCCTGCAAACCTAGGTTTTCTTGCAGTAGAAAGCAGTGTGGATATGTGAGGCATGGGAGAACTGGGGGAAGAATGCATGGACATTTCAGTGTCAGGACCTGTCCAGAGCTCATGCCCACCCCAGGGAGATAGATAATAATCTCAGGAACTGAAAAACACACAGAACCAGCTAATTCTATGACAGATAGCACAACCAGGCTGGAGTAACCAGTAAAGAAATTAACCAAATTTGATTGCAGTACTGCCTTCTAAACGTGGGTGCCCAAACACAACATACCCAGCAGTTGTGGTTATCCAATCTCCAAAGTCAATAGGAGGGCAAGAAAATGCTATGAAAATGAGTTTACATGATACCATATCAACACAGAGTGAGGAATGGCACCCAGTGAATACCTCCCACACCCTGAAGCATCACCGCAAGATTCTTCTTAGTGTTTGAACATTAGAGCTATCATAGGTTGAAGTAGTGTTGCTGTGAGGTTAAAAGCCAGAGCAGGAATTAACCTTTTGGCAATGTCATTTTCACTTGATGATGAAGGGGTTTTCTAACTCAGAACTTTGAATGACAAAACCATACATTTAAATGGACCTAATTTTTTTCGTCCCAGAATTAGCCTCTGTGTTGGAGCTTTGTTGCCACTATAGCTAATGGTAAAAAAATATTTGTATGAATGTAAACACTGGAAAGGGAGAGAAAACGTTCCCCTTTTATCTGTTAGGAAATCTCTAAAAAGATGCCATATAGAAAAACTGCAGAATAGATTTACCTTCTTTTCTTTTCATGGTGTGACACCATGAAAGTGTCAGGTCATGTCGGCTTTGGTTGTAATCTTATCAACAATACCTCATCCTTTAGGAATCTCTGCTACAATTTCAGCTGGAGTACCTTTCTGGAAAAAGAGGACTCTTGAGAAAGAAAAGCAGTTGTACAAGATGACCTAATAGTTGAATAATCTTTTCCCTTAAGGCAAAGCATGAAAAAACATGAAAGCTACCAAACAGGGTGATCAGAAATAACTGGAAATACGTGTCCTGAAGGGTGGTACATGATAGATCCCAAAAGTCACTCAAAACTTCACTACCAGTTATTTGTCCCTTCTAAAGCTGAGGGTCTTTGGAGATTGACACTTTTTCCATCCTTAATTATCTTTCACATGCACACACACACACATACACATTTACAAACACATAGTGCTAGGATCTACACAGGTATGTAGAGCTGATGGAAAATAAATGGCAGTATATGAGCCCTAGAGATTCAAGAACTTTCCTATTCTTACGTGAGGGCACGTTAATGAAGCAAGACTCTCCCTTCAGGTGTCTGCCATACATGTGTTGCACAAAGATGCACACATTATATTCTGCTTTGTTGAGCATGTATTTCCTCAAGTTTTCTCTGCAGAGCTAATTCAGCATAATGACAGTGGACTGTAAAAATCATTACTTAGGACAATATTAATATGCATTTTTTTTAATAGGGTCCTGTTAGCTCCCTGCCAAGTAATACGTAAGCAAATCGTTGTTCATTAGGGAAGCTTGAGTAACATTGTAAGGACCCAATTTGCTTAAAGAGTCTGAAGCTATTGCTGGGCACATGTCCAGTGTTTCCTCAGATTTGTAGAAGCATAGAGAGAGTATTTTCCCCCTCAAGTTACTTTTGTATTCTTCTGCTTTTCAGATGTGTATTTAAATACAGAAATTCACATGAAAATAATACCCGAGAAGTTATTTTCTTTATAAAAAGCAATCCTAGGAGGTGGGTCAAATGATGGTCCCATTTCCAAATGCATTGACTTCTTTAGTGGCCTGCCAAAGACTAAAATTTGACTTTGTGTTCCCAGAAAGGGTTATGGTTGGGAAATCTGAAACCATGTAACCTTTGTGCATTCATTAAATGTGTAAGTAATAGAACTGCTGGTGTACAAAGTACTTTCTGACTATGCCCATGAGACTGGCTGTCAGCCTTTTCAGAAAACAACATCTCCTCTTTCCTTTCCTTGAATTTAATGAAGAAAAAAACCCCCAAATCGCCCAGAACAGGTTTACTAGAGTATAGCGTAGGATTAGGGTAAGGGGACTTAAATTCAGGCTTTTCTGAGGCAGATTAGCAGCAAGTGATCTTGGTAGTTTGGGGTGTCAGATGTCTTGTTCCAGTTATCAGACACATTAGGGAGGGAGTCAGAGAATCCTGCAGCTAAACAATATTGTAGCAGGGAAACTGGATGGCCTGAAAGGGAGCAGATGGGTAGGCAGACTGGAGATGCCTGTAGTGGGACACCTATGCCAGGGGACCACTGCACCACACCTGAGTCAAAGAGACTACAACAAGGATAGCTCTGGAGTTCAGGACATCAGGCTGGCTGCTAGTGGCTGCTGGAACATCAGGGAAGGAACATCAGGGAGGAAAGAGCTTTTAGGGAAAAGAGAGGATTTATGACACTAGGGAAAAGAGCAAGAGAAAACAAAGAATAAGTGTCACCTCACTTGCCAGGATCAGCAGTGAAGCTGACAGCTCTTCAGTTTGGAAGTAAACAACTGACAATGTGCATTTGTAGCCCAGAAAACCATCCTTGCCCTGGTCTGCAGCAACAGAAGCATGGCCAGCAGATCAAAGCAGGTGATTCTTCCCTTCTGCTCTGGTCTCTTGAGACCCCACCTGGAGGGCTGCATCCAGGGTCATCAGCACAGGAAAGATATGGACCTGTTGGAATGAGTCCAGAGGAGGCCACAAAATGATCAGGGGGCTGGACCACCTCTCCTACAAATACAGGCTGAGAGAGTTGGGGCTGTGGAGCCTGGAGAAGTGAAGGCTCCTTGTGGCCTTTCAATACTTAAAAGAGGCTTAGAAGAAAGATGGGGACAGATCTTTAGTAACAGGACCTGTTGTGATAAGACAAGATGTCATGTTGGTAGACTGAAAGACTGCATAGATTCAGACTAGATATAAGGAAAAGCAAATTGTGATGAGTTTGGTGAAATACTTGTATAGGTTGACTGAGAGGTTGTAGATATCCCACCCCTGAAAACATTCAAGATCAAGTTGGACTGGCCTTTGAATGTCTTGCTGGATAGGAATTTGGAATTTGGAACTGACAGGTCTTAATAAGTGTACAAAGCTGAATAACTCAATACTCTTGTAAAATAGGTGCTTAAGTAATCTTGAAGTAATTTTAAAATTTGCCTGACTTGTGGTAAGATCTGAAGAGAGTGTAAGAGAGAAGTTCTACCCCTGCTTTGGCCCACCATGAGATGCTTTAAAGGAGGTTATTCTTCCATGTGTAAAGAGGAAGCTCTCAAAATAAGTGTTTAACTTGTCTCAAAGGTGTTCTAAAAAAACTGAGAACATCAGACCCAGGAGCAGCCTGAGCAAGGAGACCCTGCACACAAGCATAGCACATCCTCATGGAGGGTCAGAAAAACACCAGAAAATGCTGTGTCTCAAATGCTTTTACATCTGCCTGGCAGAAGGTTATCTCCAATCTGAGGTGCTGACAGTGATATTACCTTTGCTTGTGAAATGTCTAAGACAGAGAGGCTTAGACAAGGCCTGAAGTAAAAGCTATGGATACATTTCCTAAGAAACAAGTGTAAGAAGTGCCAGGAGCAAACCTGAGCAGTTGATCCTTAGCATGGCTCTGTTTTGTTTTACTGCAATCAGCTGTCCCCAAGGTTTGGGGTAGGGATATCCCCACAAACTGGTATGTATTAGGATGCACTAATTTTGATTCCTTTCACTCTGCACTGTGCTCCGAAACTATCCCATCTGGTCTTGTACCCTTAACAATTTTATCACATCCCCATGCCACATATCAGGGCATGAAAGAAATGCCGTCAGATGGACTACATGCTCTGGAGGAGCACAATGCAGTCCTCACATTAGTTCATTCACTCTGAACACAAAAATTGACATCTTGCAGTCAGGAGGGCATTGAATGATCTGCTGACTGAGAGTGTGGATGTCTCCATGGATGTCTCCCTACATCTGCACCTATGGGCTTGCCCCTAACCAGGCACAGGTATGAGTTTCCCTTTGGAAAGAAGACACACAAAGTTGGGGGGAGGTGGAACAACTCTCCATCAGTTCTAACTCTCTCTCCTCTCAGTGGGCAGGTGTACTTCTTGCACCTTCAGAGATTCCTTTTGTATGACAAGACATCAAAGTTGGCAATTCAGCCCCATGTTTTCTGAAAATAATTTAAAGGAATTACTTCCCAATTTTCCCTTCTCTTCTACATTCCTCATGCTCTATGTCAAGTGCAACACCTTCAAATGGCAACAAGTCATAGGAGACACTGTCAATCTTCCTGTTCTAAATGGGGAGAACCATTTCTTTAATGATGACCAGAGTGGGACCAAGACCAGTTCTTTCCTAACTTACTTGTCACTGAGCGCAGCACTAGGAAAACATATGTTGTGATGCCTGGTGCATTCCTGTGAGAGTTATATCAACTCCCAGTCACGTGGCAATAGCTGTGCTCAAAGATTGCAGTGCATGTCTTCTGAATTGCATTATTATGCACATACTCACACATGTAAATATGTTGCATTGTTTTTGTGATCACAATCAAGATATCTATGCAAAGTAGATGTTAATCTCACTTTCAGGCACTGGGGCAGAACTTCCATTGCACAAACAGACCAGTCAGGTGTTGCATTGGGTTGCCATGTTCCCCCAAAGGCTGTAGCTCAAACAGCTGGCACCTCAGAAACATCATTTTCCTGTGTTTGCTTCCCCCTTTTGTGCACTGCTGCCTGCATACGTGTTTATGTGCACAGAGCATGTCCTCTGTAAGCAAACATTGGGAAAAGGAACAGATCCATGACATGGGTACATACATGTAAGTGCAGAGGAAATCTTCTCTTCTTCTTTTTTAGAAAAGCAAATATCATTAGGGCCAATTGTTTCCTTCAGGCTCTAACCAGTAAAGTACATTTATAAAGTAGTAAAAGTACTGGAGGAATTTCTATTTGGTGGCATGAATAGTAATGCATTTTAGATCTTTCTATTACTTATGCAAGAAACTCTAATGATGTGCTCCTAAATACATGAATTTGAAAAATGGTAAAGTATGTTTTATGGATAAATCTTTAATATCTGAAAAACTTAAATGAAGGTAGCTGTTTTACTTGTTGAGTTTTTTTCCTCCTCAGATATACAGGTTTCTGAAACATTTTACTAAATCTGTACATAGTTTCTTGTAGCAGAAAAACTGACTGTTTTAAGTACTTCTGCTTGCAAACCTTTAAGAGATGAAAAGTCAGTAATTTTTAAAAAATTATTAGACCTGAGTGAAAAATATTCCCTTGAGACTTTCGTTCCTTTTTTATTTAATGGAACAACTAAGACCATGCAAACACACATTAACTTAATTATATGTTTAACCCTTTGCAAAATAAACACCTTAAGATTCTGCCTGTGAAAGTATGAGAATCCCACACAGTTCATTTTTCTATACGTGCATATATACCCACCAGAAGTTTTGTCTCTTCCTCCTTACAATAAATTAGTTATTTGAGCCTTTTGATGAAATGATCTGTGGAAGATCAGTGTTCCAGAAACCCAAAGCTTTAATAGCTAGTTAATTGTATCTTTTGGGTAAGTGACAAAGTGATGGATGGAGTTACCACAAATTACATTCTCTTCAAGTGAAAACACCATCTTTTGGGTACAGTAAGCAGTACTAATTTGGCCAAGTAATAGTTAAGTGACTTTATAATAAAGAAGGTGATACAAGCAAAGTCCCAAAAAGTACTGAGCTTTCATTTGCTTTTTGGGAGGACAGTGCAGAGACCAAATGCTTGAGGAGATAAGCTTTAAAATATAATCAGGTCAGAGAGATTGTATTGGATATTTCTGGTGCAAATCAAAGGGAATTATAAAGAGCTTAATTAATTCTTCTGTCCCAGCATGACGCCTGTTCTCACATAAACAGAATCTGGTGGAGTGGTGTTTGTTACACTAAGGCAGTACCTTTTTAATGGCCAATGCACAACCACTGCAGTATGTGCAGGAAAACCCATGAAACATGGATTATTTTGCATGGAATTGTAGTTAAATTCTTGCAGAATGTCTGTGCTCCCCAGAGAGCCTGTCCCCTCATCTTTGGGGTTGTGGCTCCATGCTTGCTACCACCACAGCTCTGCTAAGCTCTTGAGGCAGGACTGCCCAATGCTGTGTTTCAGAAAGGCTCATTCTGCCTAAAAAAGATGCAAATTAGTTAATCAGCATTGTAAGTTGGACAGCTACTTATAAACTTCTTTGCATACCCTTTGACCATCTTGCACTGTCCATGTGATACGGACAGATCTACGATAAAAAAATAAGATCTGATCAAAGACATTGCTGTTGAGGGAACTAAAGCTGGAGTGTCAGAAGGAGTCGGGGATGGGAGGAAGGCTGCAAGAGCTGTGTCCTCAGCTGCTGTCATGTCACTGAGCCCGAGAAGAAAGCCTAGTTCTTTTACAACCCTTTGTACAGGCAAACTATAGCTTCCAGATTAAAATCCCAAGGATTTATTTTAACTGGCTCTCCTTTATTATAGGTTCTGCAAAGTAACAGTCTGTAATGGGATCCCTGAAAGGAACTCCAAAGGGAGAAAAATTCCAATGTAGTTTTGCTTGCATTCACAGACACAGGCAGAGACCAAGAAGCCCATATGGTCTAACTTTGACACCTCTCATCCATCAAACCAGTTAGTCCCTCTAGTATTTAATATACAAATCAGAATAACCACAGGCTGGGCAGACATGACCCTTCCTGCCCAGGAATGTTTGTGCTGCAGAAGAATAAATCCTGCCAGTGGGCAAGAAAAGAAAACTTAGTACTCCAACAGAAGTTAGAGATGTGGGGCTGTACTTGTAATTTTAAGAGTTTGGTGTTTTCAAGAAGGTCTGAGAAGAAAGACTGGTCAAATACCTTTCAGATGCAAACACTACTGCCAGCCCTGGTTTGCACCACTGTAACCAGGAACAGCCTTCTAATCATACATGCTGAGGAGGGTAACAGAAGGTGTCTCTCATCCTCACTGAAAGTTAAAGAAGACCAGCAGAAAGGTCTGTCTGTTTCCAAATGAGATGGGCTTTCTGTATTACTTTTCATCATATGTAGGACTAAATAACAGAATCACTAATTTTTGCAATTATGATACTATCATTTTACCTGAAATTTCTTAGAGGCCTCAAGCTCTCAACTTACTTTCTGGTGAAGAGGAGTTACAGTCAGTCCACATATTTTGCTGTAGCTCATCAAGATAGAAACGGCTTTTCTTTTCTTGTGTTCCCAGCTTAAGAAACTAATCAAACATATGTAGCAATAAGTTCTAGTTAATTGGTTTGAGGTGCCTTCATTTAGTAGTTTGCATGGTATATCCAAATAATGGGGTACCTGAATTTATCCCAGAACTAAGCAATTAGAATGAAGCCAGAGTTAAAACTATACAACAAAATGCTACCTATTTTTTTTTGGCCTAGATAACCTCCAGAGGCTTGTTCCAATTTAAACCATTCTGTGCTAATGATTTGTTCCATGAGGCTCGTTTTGTGCTTCCATGCACATTCAAAACACAGGTGAAGAATCTGTATTTTAACTTTACTTGTGTCCTTTAGTTCCTTACCCCAAGAGCTCTGTCAAAACTAGCAAGACTCTTGATGGAGTAAAATCCTACTCAAGGTGAGTAAGAGTACCACAGGAGCTGAGATCTGCTGTTAAAATGCAGTTATGCATATTTGTGCAGTGCTCTACACAAACACTGTGTTTGGAGGTTGGCAGGATGAAAGCAGGTGTCTTACCTTCCAGTTACTCTGTGACTAAACATATTCTTTCCCCAAAGAATCCAGTCCAGTTTGCCATGAGTTTGTTATGACTATGAGCCATGACATCAGCAGAGACACATCTTTTTGGTTTGATCTAAAGTACATGGAAATTGATGGAAAAATGTACTCACTTTTAAAGGTATTCTGTTTTTAGCTCCTATGTAATATAAATAATATTCTATTTTGTTTTGTTCAAGTATCACTCTTGTGGCATACAATCCTTAGGACATGCACTGCTTTTTTGGCTGTACAAGAAGAACACAATACTTTGGTATTCATTTAATAAAACATATCTGAGATATTTTTTATTGTGTCCTTCCCTTCATATCCCTTGTGATATGAAGGGAAGGACACAAGGAAATACTACATGGAAAAAGTAGTCAAACATGCAGAATTTCTCAAGTAAGAAATTGGAGCTTCTTTTTGCATATCAAGATAAGTGATCATACTGTTTCGCCCGTGTGCTTCTGAAGAATTCCCTTCAAAATACCACTTACCTCAGAAGGGAGACATGCTTCTTAGGAAAAAGTCAGGATCAGCATGAACAGGAAATTAGGTGAGAATGAGCAGGACCAATTGTTCAGACTTGCAGAGCAAAAAAACCCCAAACAAACCCCAAATCAGACACCCAATTAAATATGTGAGAACTGGCTCAGGTTTTTAATGGGTTGTTTGGATTAACATACCCCCAAGAAAAAAACATCATTTGTGTTTGCTGTCCAAGTACTCAACCTTCCTTAGCTCTGCACGGCTTTCACAGAAAGGATGTCTCCAGAGCTGCTGCAGAAGCGGCAAACAGCTCAGTCTGGAGAATGCTGAGGGAGATCTACTGAGATGCAAAGGCCTGAAAAACAGGAATGAGAGTGTGTGAGACACGCACACTATGTGAAACCTGTCCAGCTGTTACAGCCATTTCCCCCAAATTTCTTCTTTGAAGCAGAAGAGCACCCAAATCAACTTTTGAGTCAATCAGCACCAAAAAAATACAAAAGAGCAAGTGGGAAATTGCCCATTTCAGCAACCACTTTAAAAAGGGATGGGCCTTTAACCCTTCTACTTCAGAGGCATTTCTCCCCTTCGTGTAGCTTTGCTGTGACTACACACACTTATCAAATCTGTTGCTCACCACAGTCATAAAAAAATTTTCCTGTTATGCCAAAACCCCAATCTATGCCACCTGAGAAGGCCCTCAACAGGCAGCAGTTGTCCAGCACTTGGCCATTCAGGCCTTGAAAAAAATCAATAGATAAATGAACATCTGGACCTGCCCTTGGATCAACTTTACCCCACGACTCCCCTTGTCTCTCTGGGGTGGATAAGACTGGCCAGATGCTGCTGAGCATTAACAATTTTTTTTCAGTAACTATAAGGTGCGCTGTATTTTCTTCCCAACTTAATGTACAGGAATCCTACACATTCAGACCTTCCACAGCCTGCAAAATTCAGAGATACCAAAGAAATTGTATGTAAAACTCTCCCAGAATACATTATGTCTCTGCCATTTCTTCACAGCTCCCAGCTGTGCTGCTAGGAGTCCAGCTCTACAACACCAGATCCTCTCCAGCTACCAGCTACAAGTGGCAGTACGTCATTTATTCCCAGAAGTCCTCTTCTCCACTTCTCCTTTTCCATGGCTGAGCACATCCTTTTTCCCCACCTCTCCTCCAGTAAGAGTTAAGGTTTTTAACCTCCTGATCAGAATTTCAGAGAGTTTCTTCACAGCATATTTTTATCAGAGTGTTCTTTCCTGCCAAAGAGTAGCTCATCCACCTATTCCACTTGGATTTCTTTTGTTCGGGACTATAGTACTTTCCTGAGATCAGAACCCAGATGGAAATAACAACCAAGCTGTGTTAGCTCAGCTAAGATGACTTTGCTCAGATACAAAGTGGCTTTGGGAAGGAAACTTCTGTGTGTGCAAGTTTACGATGCTTTCTGATATTGCCTCCAGAGTCACGGATTGTGATCTTCTTTAGCACCAGCAGACTGCAGAAACAACCTCCTTAGTCAGTAGTGGTATTTTGCCTGCATTGAGGACAAGAGTATGATTAAATATGTTCCTGGACCACTGTAGATCGATTTCTTTTTTCCAGAAAAGCAGCTAATGATCTTGGATGTCCCATCTGAAACATCTGACTTCCAGAGGAGAATGTCAGGAATTTCTGAAGAATCAAAACCCCATACCCAGCATATGTTTTGAACAGGGCACCCAAAACAGACTCTTGGAAGGAAGCTCCTGTTTTCTGAACATTCCCAAATAATTCTGAATGCTTTGTTGAGGAAGTGAGGTGTTCACCAGAAAATTGCAAACTATTCAGAAATGCCAAGAACCAGAAAGGAACATTAAGAAAAGCCTACTTGACATCCAATGGTAAATTAAAAAAAATAAAAATTAAAACCCCCAAACAAACAAAAAACCTCCACCAAAATAAAGCACTACATTATTAGCTTTTAAAATAGTAAAACATTCTGACTCACATTGTTCAGCAGCCTGTCCCTGGCAGAACTGGGGTTAAGAGTGGCCCAGCCAGAGGTACACCACCAGCTCTCAGCAATGAGCCACTTCAGTATTTGCTGCCAAATGTCTCCTCTGGGATCACTATGCCTATACACATGCCATTCTTCCTAGAATGCCCCCGGGAAAGGACTGGGATAGTGCGCTGGAAAGGGGAAGATGAGGAGGCATTGCATTGACTCTGGGACCAGGACACAATACCTGGGCTCCACCAGCTGGTTACGGGCTCTGTGAAGTTTGACCTTTCATTTTGGCTCTCACTGATTCAGACTGCACACTCACAGTTCGGCACTGGGTGAAAGCAGGCTCGGGACTGTGTGAAAGCTAAAACCGGAGCAGGGGAATTCTTGCCCTTGGCATGAACAGCTACCACAGCAGCTGGCTGAAAATGTTATAATACATGGGAATCTGGCAGGTGGCTCAGGGCTGCATAGCTTTTGTGGAAACATTCTGTATTGCCCCAGAAAGCAGGAGTCAAGAGAGAATGCAATTTGCATGTACTGCAAAGTGACGAATAGAAGATTTAAATAACACAAAAGATACCGTCCATGTTTAATATTAAATATAAAGCCCGCAGATTACTATGAAATCTTCCTGTGTTCTGAGAGCAAAGCATGCTAACTCTCAGGGAAGGGATACCATGAACATACCACAAGTTCTCTGAATGGCATAGCAGATCAACAGGCGATCATGCTGCTGCAAACACTAGAAGAGACATGTGGGGATCTGTAGGCTCTGAAGCGCTCTTAACAAGTGTTGTGTGCTGTGCAGGAATCAAGGGAGGAACTTCTGCACAGACAGAGTTACTCCATGCCTTTGCAATGTGTACAACACTGCCTGAAGCCTCATCTGACTTCTCAGGTAGATCTACTTCTCCAGAACCAATGTGGCACTTGCAGATGTTGATCTAATTGTAGGTAATATAACAAGCAGGATTAACACTCTCAGAGCTGAAGACAAGGCTAAAGAGAAGAGGAAAAATAATGATGAAAGATTTTGAATATCTGTACAAGTCATTAAGTTCTGAAGAATTCTCTCCAGAGCAATTTCTCAGATATTTAAGGATATTTTGCTGGCTGTGAGGATGTGATGCTCATAATTTAATACAATGATACTCATGAAATCAGCCTGATGTCATAAAGTTTTTTGCTGATATAAGCCCCTAGAAAAGCCAATGTTTTAGAGAGCATTCTTTCAAACAGAACTTAAAAAACACATTAATTTAATACTGTGAGTTTGTCTGGGATCAGCAATGAGAATAAAAAAGTAGATAGAACAACAAATTTAAACTATGTCCTGGAGAAATGTATTCACCAAAGAGTTGCATCCTTGGATTTTAATACTTTTTTTTTAAATTTAAGTAATCTTGTTAGATTAGAATTAATACCAAACCAAATTCAGTAGTAGTTCTGTGACCAATCAGTGTACATTTCCTATATATCAGCATATATGCACTTTTATCCATACATTTCTGTAGCTGGTCAGTAACTGCAGGGTTTGCTTTTCCATTGCCTAGATGATGCCTGCAAGGCTCGAGTCCCAGTCTACTGTAAGTGCTTCTGTATGTACATTTATTGGCATGCGAGGGTTAATGTTGAACACCTTTAGTGAGACTTACAGCTCTCTTTTATTACCCCATTTCTTCTTTCTGAAAATGTGAGGCGGGAGTAGAAGGAAGACCAGATCCCCATCCCAAAAGGGGTGGAAGCAAGGCCAGTTCCGAGTGTAAAGGTACATGCCCATCCTCCTTGGCCATGATACCTGCAAGGTGGAGGGCACTCGCTCCTGCCACAAGCTCTGTTTTTAAATGGTATTTGGATGCCTCATGCTTCTGAGAGCATGTGCCTATCATGAACACCTAAGGGGCTCTCACACATCATTTAACACTTCGCACATGTATGTGAAAAATTGGACATTATGTTCTAGTTTCATGTACAGGCTCTGTGGTTTTTTTTTTCATTTTACCCTCCTTTTTATTTTTTCTATAAACATTCCTGTAAAACCAATGCCTTTAATGTCACCATGTGTTTAGCCACGAAAATTGCCAACATTTGTTGGAAACGCTGCTCATGATTCAACTGTTTGCCAATTATTTCCTTTAATGTTTTAATCCTATGTGGCTCCATAAAATAATTCTATGCAAGTTTGATTTTTTCAGACATTTGATCAGTCCAACTTGCCTGCTAAAAATGATGTTTGACTCATATCCTGGCAAGTGTTTATTTGACGTGCACTGGTGAAGCACTCTAGAAAATCGTACTCAGTCTATTCCAAATTTAGCCTCCTACATCTGTGTGTGTTTTGGTGTTTGGGTGCGTCTGAGTTATCGGCTGTGTCTAGTGGGTGACACAAGCTGATCAGTGCACCTTTGTTGTTTAATTAGAAGTTCAGTGTTGAAGAAGCCTTGAGAGAGAAAATATCTGTGTTCCTTGCAGGCTTTTTTTTAGATCTGTTTATCTTGGGTAGCTTTGTGCTGTAAGAAAATCCAAGTCGCTTTAGACTGTGTCTATCTTCAGCCAAATTCCAATTACTTTTGTATTTCTGTCCAAATAAAACTACTTGCCCTAAGTCCAAACCTATGAAAAATGTGCAGCTGTGAAGTTACATCCATTCCTATGCTCAAAAATGTAAAGCAACAGTACCAAAGTTTTTTTCAGAGGGAGGCATACCTGAAGACTAGATGAGGGGGGAGGCTAGCCACATGCTGGGTTTCACGTGGGAATGCAGGGAAACTAAAGAGGGGAATGTCTCATTAAAAGTAGCTGTAGGTAAGTTGGCTGAGTTGGTCTTCCTGTGCACGATGGGTATCAAACAATGTGAGCACCTTGCCAAGGAGCATCCTTCAGGATCACAACAGCTGTGGTGGGAGTGGAGGCATTGGGCCAAGGCTCCAGCCAAGCCCCAGGCTGGACTGCATGCTGCTTACTGAAAGCTTCTTGCCGTTTCAGTTCAGTGACATATTTCCTACTCCTACTCCAAGAGGTGGAAAGATCTGGGGACTGGCTAATTTGTCCTTCAAAAACGGGTTTAAAATCCTCTTATTCCTGTTTACATGAAGTGAGCAAACACGTAACTGCTCAAATAACCAGGCACTAAATTCACTTCACTGGCACCTCCTCAGCAACTGCACCACTCAACAGAGACCCTCAGAGCTTGTGGTGCCGCATGCCAGAGCTAATTGGGTTTGCTCATCAGTGGAGGCAGCAAGCACAGAGGTGCTGGCAGTGGGAGAGGGCAGGTGCCTTCACCAGCAGCCTTCCACCACTGCAGCTGCCTCAGACACCTCAGAGCACTGCTGGGTGCTGCATGAGCTGCAGTCACACCGTGGCTGTGGGGTGCAGGCATCTGAAGAAGGCTGAGCACATCTCCTTTCTTACCACGTCTATAGTCAATTAGGCTGTATTTCCCCTGAGCAGAGGCACCCCTGCCTGTGCTGTGAGGACAAGGCAGCACCCTGTCCCAAGGAGCCTGGTGGGATAATACTGCTGCTTTGGGAGACCTGACTGTTCCTGTTTGTAGTGTATGCAAAGCTGTGGAGGATGATGGGGCTGCTAAAATTCCCTCCTGCTGATTCATTCCTACCTGAGACTATTTACCTTCAGGGCTCAACGTCAGTCTGGTTCTGGAATGTATCAGATTGTGCCAAAAAATAAATGATGGGGAAAAGGCAGGGTAACAGCAGGATATTTTAAACCAAGCTACCTGCTGCCAGCCCTGCTTCTGTGCATGCTCTCCATTTCACATCACACAAGCAGGGTGACACACAAAAGCCTTAATGCATTCAGAATATTTCTTTTCAGGATGAAATTGTATTTCCAGCCAGCACAGCAAGCTTGGGTTAGCTTGCCAAGATTTGTTGCATTTTTCTTTAATTACAGCAGAAGCCAATAGGTTTAAATTTGAGTCCCAATGAGTAGAATCCCTGCCTCTCCTCCCTCTTCACTGATTGTTTGAATCTTTAAGAAACAGCTTCCTAGTGTCTTCGGGACAGTCAGGAGAGCCTTTAAGCACACACTTATCTTCAGCTAATGCATTGCACTCAGCTGGGTGTTACATGTTTGCCAAGTTTAGTGTGTGCTGAAGTGTTTTCTGGGGTGGAGGCTGGAATACACTTGGTTCACAACTCTGGAAGCATGTGATTGCAAGGAATTTGTCTTGAATCAGAGAGGAATTTTTTTGGAAGGTCTGCTGTTTAAACAACAATCCACTGGTGTTTCTGAGGCTTCTAGAAAAAAGTTGCTATTAAAAAATGCAAGTATTTCAATGTTGCACAGATGTAGCATTATGTGTTGTATATAGTTTGCAAAGTGTGGGAAACTTCAGGTTGAAAAGTGCTCTGCACATACATATGACCATCATCATTATAAATGCATTGAAGGCAGAGAAGCCTAAGCTGATATATTATGGGCACCTGCCCTGTATAATTTTCTAACACTGCCTGACTGGCTGAACTGATGAGATCCCCACTAAATTGGGGTAGCCTGTCTTTTTATTCAGATTGAAATGGATTCTCTTGCCTTGAATTTCTGGCATAGAGAAAACAATCAAAAAATAATGGCTCACAGATAATAAGGCTGTGTGTCGAGCTAGGCATAAGAGATACACAGCTGTCAACACTTTTCCTGCACACGTTTACATCGTTTCATTATGAGATGAGCAACCCAGGATGAGAGGCAAAACAGGGCCAGGGTGTTTACCATTTGACCCCCTCCCCCCCTCCAAAACCAACCTGGAATCCTTCTAATAAAGCTGGTTCTTGTAATTTACAACAGCCAGAGAGATGGGCTCCCTGGCAGAAGGGTAGGCAAATAGTTTGCCTTCCTTCAGATAAGCAAAACTGATTATGTTCCACTGAAATGATATCTAATAAGTGCTTTTGTATATTTTGGCCCTCAGCAGGGCACCACTTCTCCTGCTCTCATCCCTGGAGAGCTCTTGAAGTCCAAGTGTTGCATTTTGTAGAGATTTCAAGAAAAATACAGGCATTCTGGACAGATTTCCATTTTCAAGGCTACATGGGAAGCTGTAACTCAATATATAAAGGCTTGCCTTGGTTGTCAACAGAGTCACACTGGCACAGGACAAAAACCTGCTTGAGCCCTATGACTCCATTGTACTGCTGAGGTCAAGGCACACCAACTTCACAGCAAGCAGCAGACAGGAGAGGGATGTTGTTATCACACCAGGCTGACTCTCATTCCCCAGACTGGATGAAATGGTGACACTTTCCAATGGCATGTGCCTGCAGTGTCTTGGTTCTCTGATTCCAAGGCCAACTACTTCAGCTGCTCTTCCATCCTATCCATGTCATGTCCTTTTTGCTTACCTGATTCAGCCTCATAAACTTAGTTTTGGAGTATGAAAATATATCTAAAAATATGTTTGATTTGTTCCTTCCTTGCTGTGTCTGAGTATGTACTGCAAAACTGGAAGCAGTGGAGTTAGCAGCAGCTGCCTGCAGCTCATCTGTTGTCAAGGCTGGAGCTGAAATCACATTCTCAAAGTGCCAGAAAGATAGACTTTCTGAAAGGAAATGTCGGGTGAAAGAGCAGGAAAGTAAGTTTGCTTCCAAAC
The DNA here is from genome assembly GCF_017590135.1 of Pyrgilauda ruficollis. Classification (NCBI taxonomy): domain Eukaryota; kingdom Metazoa; phylum Chordata; class Aves; order Passeriformes; family Passeridae; genus Pyrgilauda; species Pyrgilauda ruficollis. The sequence continues at coordinate 30,115,731 of NW_024519206.1, read as the reverse complement.
AATAAACATGCAGATCGGAAATAATTGAGGCACTAGAACAAGGAGAAGGGAAAACAAAACAAACTGTAACAACAGATCCTCAGATGAACTGGTTTTCCTTGTAGCAGGGAAGAAGGACAAGGGAGAAAAGGAGGAAACCAAAACCATCCAGCTTTAGATAGCTCAGAACTGACCAGAATAACATTTTTCACTTTGTGATAAATCCTGAGAAGCTGCTATGTTCAGTGTCACAATGATAAGCTGGCATCCTGGTGGTTCTGACAACAAAGTCTTTCAGGACCTGTCTGTCTGCTGGCTGACCTGCTGATGAGCCAGAAAACTACTTGCTGTGGCTGGTTTCCTTTAAAACACCAAAAATATTGACCTGTTTCAGCAGAGCATGTCATTTCTACCAATTCACTGTCTTTCCAGCAGACTCCTGTGTGATGGGGAGATTTTCCAAAGACAAAGAACAGAATAAAAATTAATTTCCTTTACTACTAGACAGCACTTAAACTGTGTGAGAATGATATCTCCGGGCTCCTAAGCAGATGGCCTGTGGGTCACTTGAGGTCCAAGGAGAGAGGGAAAAAGGATTCTGGGAAGAAGGGGAGCACACACAAAAAATCTAGAGCCAAGCAGGGTAAACAGACTTTTTTCATAACTTCATGGGATACAGTGTACAGATGTAAGCGTACATGACACTGTTTTCTACAGCACAAGAAGGATTGCTAAAGCACTGAATTTAGGCACCCAGCCTAGCTGGTTTAGTTACCTGGCTTGCCTCCTTGAATTTCCTTAATAGAGAAGCTCTCCCAGAGGCAATTCAGAACAGAAGCCCAACACAGGCTTACTGAATTGCTCCTGGAAGTGAGTCTCTCTCCCTCTGTTTTTCCGTTGACTCCAGGGGGAACCTGGAGAGCCCAGCTGGTTAGCATAACCAGCCAAATTGGGTGGCTAAATTTGGGTGGTCTGAACACCTCCACTTCTGCATGAGGCCTGGATTAGACTGGGACCTTTGTCTTTAACACCTGCATTGCTAGAAAAATACATTGTTGCTCTTCAACCTTATGTTGCTATGCTTTAGATTAACTGCATACTTATGTTAGACATTGCTTGTGACTTGTACATAGGATGTGAAAGTGAAAATCTAGTGGTGTGTTGTATTGAAGAATGGGAGGACTGGGAGAAGTTGATAAAAAAACTGGAAGCTATCAGAAGTTCACATTCACTTTGGGGTATTGCCTCTATTGAAGACAGCATCATCCTGCTGAGTGACAGTAGTGAATGATGAATATCAGTGAATATTAGCCCTGAGTGGCTGTATGTTGGTATTGTTCACTCTTTGTTCGCCATCTTTATAATGAAATCTGAGTGTGTCTGCTCTCTGTCTGGTTTTTGCAGCCTTCCAAATAAGAACATGCCTCCTGAGCTTCAGCCTGCATTATTGCATTCCAGCATACTTGCTTTGCATGACATACCAGTTACCTTCAAACAAACTTTGGGCTAAGTTTGCAGAGACCAATTCAAAGGGTGCCATTTAAAGAAGCTGAGCTCTCACCACACATTTAGTCAGTTGTTTCTTTCAGGCCAGTGAAATAATATGCAGGCAGCCACCTCCTGCGTTTCCAAAGCTGGCCTTCAACAGTGCAGGTTCAGACCAGATTAGGAAGCTGAATTGTAAATTATTCCTTAAAAAAATAAGCCAAGTCTCTTTCTGTGGTTCCAGGAGCCCAGTTCTTACCCCAGTATGATGAGCTGCCTTTCCTGTGACAAAGTTTATAGTTTGAATGTGGCAGTATCTGCAAGCACTTTGCACACAGGAGGAAAAGCACTGGATAGACCTGGGCCTGTCAGTCCAAGCAGAAGCTTGGGAGAATGACATGGTCCTGCTCTGGAACATTATTCCTTCCCCAGGTTATGCACAATCTCCCAAAGGTTACCCTTTGTAGCCCAGACCTCTAGTCGCTTTCTGAACAGAGAAGAGAGAAATCGATGTTTATTATCAGAGCAGTCCAAGCATGAACCTAATAGGCCAGAGGGTAAATCTTGTTGACAAAGATGGAGCTATCATTACTAATACATTTTTCAAAGCAGAACCACAAAGTTTCTGTGTCATACATCTAACTTTTCCATATGATGGGGAAGAGGAGTGGTGTGGTGGGAAGAAAGACTGAAATGTTTTCCAGTCTTGACATTACTGCTACTGCATACCGCTTCTTATAGCTCCTTCCAGCTGAAAAGGTATTAAAGAACCCATATACATTTGGACTCATGCAGAGAAACATCAGAGAAGAAAAAAAAAATCCCATGCTCCTGTTGCCTGATTTTCACTATGCAGAACACAGACTTGGAATTGTGCTATTATATATATTATATGTATTATATATTATATATTCCTCAGATAGGGGTAGGTCTGAAAACATCTGACCTGGTCACATTGTGCTTGGCAAGGATGAAAGTCAATATATAAACTCTAATAACCAAGATCTACTGATAGGCAAAAAATGCTGAGATTTTGTTGTGTATACTTTGGGAGAAGTAATTACATTTCGTTATATAATCAGTTATACAACACAGATTCTCCTCAAAGTAAATGGTAGCTCCATCCATGAAGACTTTTGATGTGTGTTCCAAGAATTTGTAATAAATCAAAACATAAGTAGACTTTTTTTGGTGGCACAGGTTGGATGGCTTATAAGGAAACAAAAGTTCCCTTGAATAAAACACAGCTTTTAATCAAACACTTTGTTTTCACTGAATTTTTACCAAATCCAAGACTTTGGGCCATTCATGGGTCTAGGGAGAGTTTGCTCCAGGCTAGTAGTCTTCAGGTCCTGGAATCCCCTGGCCCCACAGCACCTCACACGTGCATCTGGTCTGCAGCCACATCCCCATCCTGCTGCCAGAGCTGCTAGCACTGAAGTGCTCCTAACACCTGAGTGCTGCAGGCTCCAAGGCTCACTCATCCAACAGCTCTGCCTTAGGAAAGGGGGATGTCTGGAAGCTGCTTGTAACCACCCTGAGAGAGTAATGTTTTTGAATATTGTGAAGCCAGCAGAGCTTCCAGCTTGATTGGAGAAAATTAAATAAAAGTTGGATTCTCATCAGAATTCAGACAAGTTGAATTAAAATTAGAAATTATCCTGCAAGCCTCTGCGTGGTGTGTGGCACTCTCAGTATTAAATGTCTTGATTTTCTCCAGAACTGGAAGCAGTTTTGTCAGCACACCAGGATGAACTACCAGCTGGTTCTCATGCAAGTCAGAGGGGACTATGCCTGATCAAATCAGTCAAGGAAAACAGAAAGTAAGCATAAAGTTCATTTTTTGGGCCCATTAGTGCTATGTAGAAGTAACTTTCTCCTGTCACCACAGAAGCTTTGACATATTTACTGTGGTCGGCACTCAAGATCTCACATTTCAGTGCTGCAATGCATAAATGAGCAATGTAAGAAAGAGATATCAAATCCACTTGGTTCAAACCAAAATCATGTGTCTTCCTTAAAAGAAAATTCTAAATAATGAACAAAAAAACTGGAAGTATTTAAAAGAGAGTGTGAAGAAGGAAAAAAATGGGGGAACCTTTCTAAACTCTAGCACAAGTAACTTGGCCCATCTTGTGTTACATGCCTGCAGGAACTGGCCAGAAATAATCTTGATATTTGGTCCTCAAGGCCAATAGTCAAGCAATAGCCAGAAATATTAGGCTGAGGGATTGGTGGGGAAAGTTAGGCCACCTGACTTGACCCCCCCAGATTCCTGCACAAGATTTTAATTAATTTTGTTGTGGTTATCCTGACATTCTATTTCCTTTATTACTATGGCCTGAAGTCAGTAATACACTTGAAAGTACATGTATATCTTTACCATAACTTTGAACTTTTGAGAACCCCATTATCCTCAATGAACACGTGTGAGTACTTTCCTGGAGACTGGGCATGATTTTACTCACTGGTTCAGCAGGGATAGCCAAAAGAAAAGCCTCATTTTTTATTTTTTTTTAATTAAGTAGAGCATGACTGCTTAAATAAAGATTCTGTAAATTATATCTCCCATTAAACCAATAGACGCATACATTTTGGTGCAGTTATTATTTCTATTTCATGGCTCCAAAATGAAGCAACAAAGGTTTGAAATCACTTTCAATGTTTTGCAGAGCTCCACATGGTGACCTAGTGCAGCAGCAGCTGTAACACAGAGATGTATTTAAGGTATTGCCTTGTTTTGGTTGTTTAGCCATGTCACTGCACAAGTTCAGAAGGCCTTTTATCCGGAGACTTTCCGCCAGGCTATGGTCCATGGAAGTCTGTCAGGACTTGGTAGGACTGAAAATTTTGATTGTAGCAATCATATAAATTTCCCCCGGTACCTTTAATATTTTTCTCAGAGACAGTGTTTAATGGGTTATCCCCTACAGTCTGTCCATTAAAAAAAAAAAAAAAAACATAGGAAAACCCCATTGCCAGCTTCAAGTTTGGATCCTTATAGATTAATGCAAACTCAAACAGTGTGAAAATGTCTAATTCAGTAGACATGTTTGTAAACAGGACATTCTCCTTTCCTAGCAAGGTAATAACAAATACATTTTCTTGCTGAATGACCTCCACAAAATGGGCTACATTTATTTATGTGAAGTTAATTAGGTCATAACATTTACTTTTCCTGTTCACAGATTAACAACTTATAAATCAAAATTGAAACTTTGCCTCATTTCCAGTATGCAATTTAAAAATATTTCTGGTGATTATCATACTTCTGTTTTTAGATTTTGAGATATTATTTTTATTACAATACTTGAAATGGGAAATATAATCAATTACATGGAATTATATCTTTTCAGGCATCACACTTTTCCACATGTCAGGCCTCAACTCTTTTTAGTGATAAAACACCATTTGAATTTTTATTGAATCTATGTTCGAGATTTTTCTAAGGATTAAACCTACCAATTTATAAGTATGCATCCTGTAGTTCAGGTGACACTATCAATTTTCATCTGTATGTAAATATATTCATTCAGCGGATCCTAAAAGACATATTTTTTTAATAACAATTGGAAGCCTATTCAAGAAAATGCCTTCAAAATCACCAGGTAAATGTATTCACAGATATGTACATATTTATAGGTATAAAAATATATGCCCATGTATGTATGTATATATATATAGCGCTGAATAACATTCGAGAAAGTAGCAACCTTTATGGGGCTGCTCTCCATGCCAAGAAAATAATTAATGGACACTTGCAATAATACTGTAAATTATACTTGGAATAATAATATACGGGCTCGAAAAGGGGCCGCAGTAGCATTTTTGGCACAGTGTGAAGCTATTCATTTCTATTTATGTCTCTGCAACAAAGTAATTAAGCACATGCATAAATCCCCAATAACCTGAGCTGAACTTCAAAATATTTCAAAGGACTTTGCTTAATGGGCCTGGGACATAAGAGGTCAGAAAGTGAACAATTCCACTTCCCAGCAAATACTGATATTTTGACTCTTTTCCATTTTGAAATGGTGCAATAAGATGAAAATATTTTACAAAAGGAACACTCCACAATTAATTTTTATAGCAAAGGTTAGCAATTTCAAAGAGATTTGACAGGCAAACCATTACAAAATAGTAATACATAAATTAAAAGAAATCCCTGCAAGATCAATAGAAATAGAAAAAAAACAGAGCAAAATATATTGGTGCCCTCCAAATAAATAAAAATTAATTCTCCATCTAAATATTTTCTCTTCTCAACACTATAAAACCAAGACAATCCCCAGAAACACTTCCAGTCTCAAAAAAACCCAGATTCCAATTAATTTTGTTTTTTAGCTACAACCTGTACTATTTGTAGGTGTAGGCACATAAAACAAATCTTGATGTCTATTCTGCCTTCAGCATTCCATTCAGTTTCTACAATGCTGCAGAAACTGATCTTTGTGTTTCTTTATACAATAACTAGAACCTGGGTTGCATGTTCCATGGTTCCAGCTTATGAAGCATCAGCTGGGTATCTTCATAATGGAATTTCAGTAAAACCACTCCTAGAAATAATGCACATCATTTTGGGAGTAAATGAATACTGCAAATCCATCTTTGCAGTGAAAAGCAACGAAAAGATGCACAGTTTAAGCTGGGCAATTGAATGTTCTCAAAATTAGATGTACAAAAAAATATGGGTCACCCATAAAAAAAAAAATCTTAATTTAAAACCAACCAGGCTTGCTCACAGCATACACATCCTTCTGTTATAATTTATGCTGCAGTAGTTCCTAGAAGCCCTCAGTCTCTATCATGCCACACACTGCACAAACATTTATTTATTTATTTATTTTTAGGGCATTAGATTTACCTGCTCTTGAGTGAACAGGTAAAGCACTGATTACTGAGGACACCACATACACCCAGGCAGCCAGCCACAGAAAGCAATTTCAGCCTTTGTTTTAAATAAACACCTGCATTTTCATATGGAGAAAAGAATTTGTTTCACAATGAGCTGTCACAGCATGTTTGCCTGCTAATGAACCAAAAGCTCTTTGAATTCTCTCTCTCATTCTTCCCACACTGCAATTTTGCCAGCCCTGACTATCCCTTTTAGTGCTTTTTCTTATTCTTTGTTGGTTTGGTTTTTGTTTTCTTTTTTTTTTTTTTTGTTTTTTTTTTGTTTTTTTCTCTTGAACAAAACATTCCTGCTTAGGCCTGCAGTTACTTTGTAATTCCCATTTCATTTACTACAGGGAAAGGCCTTGTTTCCGTTCACAGAGGAAAGAAGCAGATCGTTGTCACTGCCATGTGCAGACAGGTAGTCTCTGGTTGATGGTATTTCAGTGGAAAAATACATTTGGAAAAATAACATTTATATAAACAGGGAGCTCAAGACAAAGCTTCTCATGGCATCCAGGATCATGGCATAGGATACTGTGGCACATACAACCCAACCTAGTTCCACTGTGGCTGTACACTCCAGCGCATTAAATCCCCAAAGACTTCCAAGGATCGGGCCCTCCTCCAGCGTGAGAGTGTCTGGCATGTGTCAAAGCACGCCCTGCTCCCCACAGGAGCCACCCCCTGCTTCTAGCACTGTAAAACCAGACCCAGCCTCTGCTTTTCTCTATCATATTAAGCAGTGCTCCAGCGGGACTTTACACAAGAAAGTTTGTTTTCTTTGGGCTCCTGGATCAAGACAAGTCCTTTGGCAGTTATGGCATTTAACCTTTCTGCTCCCCCAGATGCTCACTGGGGAGAAGCACATATTGAAGAAGTGATGTTATGCAAGCACAAGGTTTTTTTAACCTAGGAAATTTCTCATGGGGCCCATTATATCACATGAGGAAGAACAACTGAGTCATTTTAAAGTATAGGAATTTAGCATAAAAATAGCCAAGAAATCCTTAGCTTGAGCATCTGTCCCAAACTCACCCCTCCTCCCTTTCCTTCTGCCTTCCCATCATGCGTGGACTTTCCCCTGAGCTCATTCAGTGTTTTCCTTGCCTGCCTTATACTACTCCATGTATCCCACCTAAACCTTATTTCATGGCAACATGAAAGGGACTCTAAAGGGGCTCCCTTCTTCCCCCAGCTTAGCAGAGGAGAGCCTGCCTGGGCAGCCCACCAGAGTGCTGGGAGTGTGGGGTTAAAGAGGGTCTCCTCTGGCAGCAAGGGCTGGGCCATGGTGTGAGAGAACAGCCTGGGGAAGGGAAGGAAAGGAGGTGTGGAAGCTCTCTGCTGTCCAGAGGTGTGGTGACATGTGCATACAGAGGCGTCTCTGTCGCCATGGGATATCTTCACGGGGTGACCCCAGTCATCCTCAGCATGTCACTATTGGAAAAGTCTCTTTTAAGCTCCTATTTTCTTCCAAATCCTCCTTCCCTGAGCATCAGACTCCACAAACCACACTTTTTTTTTTGAGCTACGCACAAATAATAACGTAGAAATAAAATGTTCAACAATGCTGTGGCACCTTTTGCAAGACAAGTACTGAGAGTGGATAAAGGAAGGAGATGGGATAGCTCACCAAACCTCCCCCTCTTTCTGCTCTTTACAAGAGTCAGCTGGGCTGTCCTTAGGGACCTGGCATGCACATCCCAGGTGCCTGAATTTGTTGGCACCAACAAAATACCCCTGGAGAGAAGACAGAGTCCCAGCCCTGCCTTGCCTATCAGGGCTAGGCCAGGAAGGTGAAGGACCTGCTGCCTGCAGTCCATATCCTCATGGCATGGTGTGTAGCATCCCATCTTCCTCTGGTCTAGGGCCACCAGCATCACCTTCCAAAGCAGCCCCCAGCACACAAAACCAATCATGTTTAAGCTGAGGCTGTACAATCATGGGCTTCACTCCTGCAACAAATTCTTCCTCTCAGCAAAGTCATCCTCTGCTTTGTCAGCTGCACCTTGAAATTAGAAGTACTGTATAAAAAAAATTATATAGGGAATATAGCAAGTAAGAATTGCCTAAATATTGCACATCACATTCCCTGTGAGGCTGGACTGCTGTTCCACCGTGCTGACTGAGGGTTCAGAGTGAAACCTGTGTTCGTGTTACAGAAGATGGGGAGGGAGGTGCTTTTGGCTGGGAGGCAGAGGACGTGGGGCTGTGAACCAGTGCTCCCGCTGCCCCTCTGCCAGCTCTCCCTGGGGTCCACTCTCTACCTTCCCCTCCGCGTCCTGCACCTGACACACAGGTCTGCCCAGTGTGGCCAAGGCTTTGAAACTCCTGCCCTGCATAGGTAAGAAATAAAGGAGAATATTTCCTTTACTCCTTGCCATGAGCCAGATAGAACTAAGTTCTATCAGTTTACAACAGATGAGTATTAACACGTAAGAAAGAAAATAGGGCAAAACAGATAGATATCTGATAAAAGTTCTCAGCTGGAGGTCTTTTAGACCCTTATTGCCATATTTACTGTGCAACATACCTGTTTTACACTTCCAGGGACATCAAGCAGTTAATACTAACAGAAAATTGCATACTATCCCCACAGCAGAGTTAAACCAAGAAATTAAACAAGAATCTATCTTGATTTGAATTGTGGCTGTATTTGACTGAAGGATGTCAAAAGTCAGATTAAATTTTAAAAAAACACAAAACAACCAAAATTTCCAACTGCATATGCGTAGTTGGGCTCATCAGGATTGAAAGGACTAGAGTGGTTTTCTTGCACCTTGATGAAAGGGAGTCAACAAACCAAAAGACCATTTTAAAGCTGTCTCAAAAGACAAACTTAAAAGAAATACTTTATAACCAGAGGGTAAGGTGGTAGGAGGGGATAGCATTTTCTTCTCCTGTTTATTAAAAACACACCTTGGGCATGATTCTAATCTGATTTAAGCATCACGTGAGGTGCATTTATTACATGGGAAAATTGCCTCAGTGTGTTCACTGACACAGTTTAGACCCAGCCTGTAGAAGCTCCTCTGCATGCAAAAGACTCTCCAGTACACAGAGATGAAGTGTGGGGGACGGAACAGCAGCCAAGAAATAAAAAGGGAATATCTGGGAGAAAGCCACCTGAAAAGTAACAGAAGGTTGAGTGAGGAAGGATATCCTGCTCCTAAAAGCTGCAGGGAAGTGGCTACCAGGAAGGATGGGACCACTAGCAGAGGGAATGGAGAGTACGAGGAGAAACCAATGGAGTCTGAATGGTCTTGGAACCACACTATAAAATGGAGCAAATTATAGTCGGCAAAATAATGTGTGAAACAGCCAGCTGTTCCTGAAAATGTTGGACTCCTGCTGCTGCGAGGTTTCAAGGTTGATAGCCTTTCAAGGCTGAGGCACAGAAACCCCAGAACAAGGAACAAGTAGTAAGCCTCTGGTCTTCCAGATGGACCAAAGATCATCTGTGGGGCACCCACTTCACAATACAGGCAACTGGAAAACAACTTGGGGGTGCAGGCAGTGAATGAAAGTGTCTGGCAATGACAGCAATGGGGACTGATGAGCTGAAGCACCTGACCAAAGGTGCAGTGAGCAGAGAAGAGTGGCTTTACACCACAGAGTTAACAGGCATTCATTTGGTGAGGGCTCCTTCCATGCAGCCCAATCTTGTCTCCACCTCAGTGGAACCGTTCGTTGGACTTGACATCAACATTGCCATGTGCGTGGGATAAGGGAGGCAGCAAGAGAGAAACAGCCAGGGTCTCATTATATAATCATGAATCTCTGCTCCAAAAGTACAAGTTATTATTCAAAAATAGCCAGTTTTCTGGGCAATAGCCCAGGGCAGTACTTTGCCAGAAGTCTGTATAAACCAAACCCATCCTTTTCCTTTTGCTGCCAAAGGAAGTGTAATAGGCTCCCCATACCACAGTCACTCCTCTCTCCTAGAAACACAGTTGGAGAAATCATCACAAAGGTCTCCAGGGTTAAATTCCAACCTCTCAGAGTAGATCAGTTGGTTACCAAAAGACTTCAGCAGGCCATGGATAGCACTGCAACATGACCAGTAGGTCTGGAATTTCTGTTTTGAAACTGAAGTGTACTCCAGATCCTTAAAAACAGACACTTCCTTTGGAAAACTCTCCTTACAAACCTCTGGCTGCATGGAAAAGCACATTTAGCCCAGTCTCATCCTTACTCTCAGCTGGAAGAAGCCTTCTGAACTTTCAGAGTCCTATCACATGGAAGCTAGATGTGCAGACACTGAGGTTCTGCCTACAGCAGCTAGAGAAGGAGGGGGATGGTGCATGTGTGGGGAAAAATATCATAAAAGTGTCTTTAATTATTAATGTTCACCAGAGCTTGTGAGGGCCTAGTGGGAGTTAGGACCCCAGAGTGCTGAGCACACCACAAGGCTTTTATCCCTGCAAGGGGACTGGTCACTACATAGAAATCCCTGCAGCAACAGAAACCAAACATGCTCTCAAAGCAGCAGCATCCTCTCAGTCAGTCACTGAACAGCTCTTCGTTTCCTTGGGCAAGGCACATTGTTATGTGCCTTCTGAAGCCCTGTCTGACACATCAGCACCTGAAGCCCTTGCCAGGGATACCCAGCCTGGAAAAAAAAGCTGCCAGGAGCAATATCTCATGCTTCAACGTTTGGATTTTACTCCAGTCCCACCCCTCTGCCCAAGTCTGCAGCCCTGCAGCATGGCTGGTGCTGAGGAACACACTTGGTGCAGGCAGCCCGGTTTGCAAGCTGCAGTGGGAGATGCAGATCAAGCTCTGGGTGGGAGCCTGGACAGACAAGAGGCCGTGAGCTGCCAGCCCTTCCCGTAACAAAGGGCACAAAGTGCAGTGGCAGCCGGTGAATGGATACTGAGAGACTTGGGAGGAAGAGCGAGACTTGTGAGCGGGTAGATTGTGAGGGAAGAAAAGCCCAGGGTTCCATTGCTGGGGATTCTCCTTGGAGGCACTAGCTCGGACTGTTTGTGTGTTACTGTGCCCTGAATAAATGGCTTTATGGAACGAGACGTCTGACACTGCCATGGGAAACCCGGGGTCAAACTGGTCAGCTCTATTAAGTGACAGTATCAAGACCAGGCTAGGAGTGGTGAGACCCCTTTCCACAGGGCATCATGCTGAAGCTGGCCAAATTATTCTGGATCTTGGTGATTAAGTGCAGGCTGTGTTTGATTAATTAATAGTAGACTTTCTACACCATTATTGTCCGTTTTTCAGGATCAAAACTGCATAATGTCAATACACTACAAGAAATTATCTCATCCCAGATCACAGAAAACAATTTCAGTAGGTGAAACTATAATGGCAGCAGCATTTTATGTCAGTTAGTGACAAAAAAAGCAACTTCTGTCTACTCTCTCCTCAAAGAGACCCTCTGTTTTTCCTAAATTAGGTGTGAAATGTACAGTACATGCCACATTAGGATATGGGCTTCCTACTTCAGGGATAGAAATGTGCAGTCAAGCCTGCAGATGACCAAAGCACCATCCAAACTTCAGCAAGCACAGGCACATGATGAAGATATGGGTCGCAATATCTGGTTCCGAGTTCCAGTCCTGTACATAACTTCTGAAGGTGAATTCAGGGCAATTACCTCTGAAAAAGCATCATTCTCACTTCAGAAGCCACATCCACAGAGGAAATCATGGCAAAGGCAGTTAGGAAGGGGCCTCAAGAAGATTTCTGCTTTACCCCCTGTGCTGAGGAGAATCATAGGTTCCTAGTTGGTGTGGTGGTTGGCTCTGTGACTGAGACAAATGCATATTAGTGTGGAAGAAACCATACATTGACTTTTTATAGTACCAGGTTACTTCTTAGAAAGGTGCATGGTCCAGGAGGGTAGATTGTGGTTGCAGCAATGGGATTTGTTATTAATTAGATCTTTGGCTGCAGCTTAAAGGCTCCATTGTATCTCTCAGGTCAGACTTTCCTGCTGCCAGTGCCATCAAAGAATTTGTAATTGACTCCATAATTCACTTAAATTTCTCTGGCACTACATTGAGCACTACCTGACGGTCCTTCCTACATAAGTTCCTTACAGTGTACAGGGTAATAATGATTTATTTAAACCCTTGCATATATGCATTTTATTTCCCATGCATAAAACATCTGTTGAAATCCAGATTATTATTTTTTTAATCCATCGAAACCAACTATCTCATATTTCACATGGACTTCCTTGTGATTGCAAAGACATCCTGAAAGAAAACAAGTAATTCAGGGACACTTGCAGCTCAGCTTTCCTTCTCTCTTGCCATTAAAAAAATTAATGATTTATTAAGAAATTGGTTCTGGCTCAGTTAATCTGACTGGCAAGGTCAGATTAAGACAGTGCCTTCCTGTCAGCCTATCCCATCCCTAATTAGGTACTCCAAATAGTTGCATTTCATGGGAAAAGACCTATGGTTTCTGCAGCTACTGTAGAAAACTCACTCATGAGCTGTCTACTGTTCCACCAGGAATTGTGGTTGGCATACACTGTGGTATAAATTCCATGGCTTAATGTCTGAGCATTTAATGGCAGAACTGCAATAAAAAATTAAATAAATGTAATAAAAATAATTAAAGAGAAGGAATAATAATTAAAAAGAAATCCATATATGGTAGTTCAAATGCACATTACTACATGAGCCAAATGAGTTTTCTTCAGATTCTTCTTCTCAGACACGAATGAGTATTCGCCTTCTGATCAGGAGAAGTACACCTAACATGGTAGCGGGGCTTTATTTTTTTCAAAAACAACAATGTTATGTGACTAGAGAAATAGAAATTACAGCTCCACTATGGAAGTACTCATTCTCAAGGCTGCCATTGTCTCTCCACAGTGTTGCAGAAAAGTGGTTGTGTAATGGGAAGTGAAGCTGTAAACGCTATGTCAGATGTGGCTTTGACAAATCATTAATTCTGTTCAGATGATTTGGTTCACTATCTTAGCCTCAGCTAATGTCAGCTTTCAGAATGACAACATGGATCATGAAGAGTTGTCAGTCACTGTTAATATTCTAACAAGGAATACATAAGAGAGAGCTATGAGTTCCTCCCACTGTCCATGGGATAAATGCTTGACTGGTTTCCTGAGCTGGAGGATGTAAGAAGTGTGCTTTGAGGTGACCCTGCTCCACAGTATTGCCATATAACATTTCTGGCTTATCAGGCAGAAATCAAAGCAAAGCTGACTTGTCTGACACTACATGGTGCTAAAAACAAAATCTGGGTGTTCCAAATCCTGATACAACAATAACCTTTCCATTTCATGCCAACCTATTTCATCTCCAGCTCAGCGATTCCAGGAGCAAGATTCTGTAGTTGGGCTTTGTAAGCTACTGGCTCCTTACATTTACTTTAGATGAGAAAAAAATGCCATGATCTAGCCCTGAAAAAACTCAACCTTCTCCACCATCTGCTACTCTCCTACACATTTATACTAGCACTGCATACACTGGGTTAACAATTTTCAATTAAATTGATTCTCAGCCTCTTAACATTTATTTTTAGCCCTATGATGAGTGAAATTTCACTTTATTGACAACAACTTGATTTCTTGTTTACCTGTCATTCAGGTCCTCAGAAGCACCTCATGATCTGTGAGGGCTCTGGCAAACATAGACTGAAACCACTTCTCTGGGGAGCTGCTTGTCAAGGAATTTTATGCCTTGGTCTTTTACACTGCAACATAAATCCTACAGTAAACATAACACAAACTTTGTATTCAAGTGGACCTGCTTACTTCCAGAGTTTATTACTTCCTATCTTGTCACATCTTCACCACCTTTGATTTACACAATACTTATCATCCATAAGGGCTTTAGATGCTTGCTCCAAAATGCTTGTGTCTGCTGCAGGCATTTCTGCTTTCCCAGGACAAAAACCAGAGCCACCCTCTCTCTTCAAACTCCACAACACACAGGAAGGGAGCACTGCTCTCCACTAATGTCACTGGTTAAAAGCCATGCTTCAAAATGGCAAATACCACAGGCAGATTATATCTGTTACAGGCTCACATGAACCACACAAAGTAGTAACCAGTATGCAAGATTTCTATGCTAATACTTTAAATGTCTTAAACAAATGCCTTTCTCTCCCTAACACAGGCTGCTGCAGAAGGATGTCTCTGCAGTATTTTACTCAGAGAGGCAGCAAATCTCCTCTGCTTTCACCCACGGCTGAAAAACAACAGACACATTTGGGAGGAGCTGAGCTCCTGGGCATGGTTTGCACCATCATCAATCTCAGCCCTGCACCAACTCCTTGAGCAACCCCAAGAAAAAAGCACCAAACAAACCAACAAAAAATGACCCTTCTCATGCTGCTGTCAGCATTTCATCTGCAAGGTGAAGAAAATAGTAACTTCTTATCAATGTAAAATGTCTGTCAATCCACAAGGAGACCTGCAACTCTACAGATGTTACCACAGACTGCTGAACAGCCACTGGCTACCATCAATAAAGCAAAACTCCTCTGGGAGAAAAGCCAAAAATAATTGTAACAACCAGAAAATATATTTCAATATAAATATGTGATGTATGACATTATTATTATTGTAATTATTATTATTAATAATATTATTGTTATTACTATTATTACAACTACTATTACTACAACTACTATTATTACTACTATTATTATTAAAAAAAACCAAACTGTAGTTACTTGATGTTTGGATTTTGATCAAGAAATTATGCAAACTTTGAGGAAAAACATTTTTTGTTCAAGAAAAGAGGAAAAAATTTGCTGATTCGCCTCCTCTAAAGACATGCTCATTTTGGAAAAGAACAGGTAAAACTGACAATCTACTGAATGCCAAGCAAGAGTCTCATCCCTTTGTCATTTCATCTTCTTGCATAGTGATATTTCCACTTGTGATAAAATATCATAGTCTCTCCAACTCTGGGATCCCAGGCATCAGGTCTAGCTGAGCAGCTGCCAATGAACCAGACATCCCTGGCACCTGTGGGTATGGACCTGCCCATAATGGACCAGTGTGTGCCTCTGAGTAAGGCTCCTCTTAGGAGGCACATACTCCTAATGGCAGCTCCAGTTGGGAGCCCTCTCACGGAAGCAGGGCCTTGAGGGCTCCTCCCAGGGGCAGATAAGGAGAGAGAGGCCTTCTCTCCTTATTAGAAGTCACTTGCAATACATGGCATGGAAGATGATAAAAGGAAACAAGTCATGAAAATAAGTCTGAAGTGCAACCTTGCTTGAGATAAGTGCTTGGATGTCTGGGTCTGTTCAAACTGTGCAGCTCTCTTGGGTTTATGGCAAATGGACGGTGAAATTTCCAAGGCAATTGCCTGGTATGAGGTTATCACTACTACAGGGAGTGTAGGAAGGAACTCAAAATTGTTTTTCCTGACTCCCTATGTGCACAGAAGTCCAGTAGACAGCTACTATTTGGTACACTGACTGCCATTAAAAAATGTCTATCCTTTTTTCTCTGCTCTTTTCACTTTTTTCCTCCTCCTCAGTTTGGTGCCTTATGCTGACATTTGAACTCCTGTGCAGTGAAAGTGAATGTGCCCCTGCAATCTGGTAGTGCTGTACATCCACTTTGCACAAGCATAAATTATTTAGCAGTGTTTCAGACAGAAGCAATTGGGTCAACATCATCCACCCTCTCACAAAGACAGTGCCTTTTGCTCTTGTCTTGTTTGCTTAATCGGAAAGGTCACTGCAACTGGAAGCATATGTTTATTCTTTTGTATGGAAAATATAATACTACTTATTTCCTTCCTAAGAAGCCAGAATTGCTGGAATAGCCATTTCTTTCACAACATTACTGCACTTCTGCTACTTGTCCTGTCAGGAATCTAGAATTTCAAAAGGGCATAGAATAATGGAGAAGCTATGATGAACATTTCTGGAAAGTAAAAAATGGAAATATTGATTTGAGTTGTCTGTAAAAGTACAAATTATTATGCATTTCAAACCAGTTCATCTACTTTGTCTGACTTTGTGTTCCCAGGGGCTTGCAGCCAGAGCAATCGCTAAGGCTTCCCAATGAGCTCTTTTGAAAGGATGCATTTTCCTTTTTTTTTTTATCATCAGCTTTGTCTTATCTGCAAAATGATAAAGAAATAAATCTATATTAATGATGTGTACCCATACAATTAATGCATACTTTACTTTTAATTTAAGCTGTCAGCGTTTAGTTGCAGAGCTGTAAGCAGTTCTATAAATTCTGTATTTCTGCAGTTCTTCCCTGTGGATCCCCTTAGTAGCTTTGCCAGAACTGAACCTAAACTCAGCTGCTAAGGCAGAAATTGCACAGGTCTGTGGAACAAAATTTCCCAGTGTGTGCAAGAAAATAATTTGATTCATTAACAAGGTAAAAAATCAGAAAAAATGGACTTTATTTATATAGTAAATGGCCTTTATTTATGTAGTTCTGCAAACTACACTTCGAATTTCTGAAATATTTTCTGCATAGTTTGAGCTTTAACTTATTTTAGCTCTGAGTCTCCTATGGGGAATGCCTGGTTATTCTGAGAATTTCTCATGGGTAAGAACCTTGGCATCTTCCTGATTTCCACATTAGTCACTGACTAGGAGCCTCACTCTTTAAAAGCTCTTTGCTTTCTTGAAAATAGAAGCGATATTTGATGCATGTGATACCTGGAGACCAAGGGTGAAACTCTGTGCTTGAGAGTCTTTGTGGAACTTTTCTCTCAGTGTTATCCGTGCGATCAACAACATTCCTACTCAGGGTGATAGGTGAAAAGAATGAAAGGCACGAGGAAAACTCTTTATAAAGAATAAAACAAATAGGCTAGGTTTTGCTCTTTCACATGACTTCTAGCATGCCAGGAAAAAAAAAACAACGAACCTTCTCTGGTTCTTCAGTCATACTCATTTTAGTGTAACGATGATAAATTAAAAAATGTTTTATTTTGCTTTTCATATTTTCTTTTTTCTCAATTAAAAGCTTAAAAAGATAAATTCTTCCAGACAAAGAAATAATTCCTCATTAAAGTGCAAGAGAACTCTTGTAGTAGTACTTCAGGTAGGCCTGCTGTATTCTTACAGAACAGATTCCTCTTTCTTGTACAACATTTTACTCCACAAGTTATGCTCTGAAAATGAGCATGAAATGAAGAGCTGGATGCTAGCTGGATGAATGGCAACAGCAAAACTAGAACAAGAAGCTCAGGCACCTACAGTGCATTGTAAGCAGGTTTTTTGTAACCTCTGGCAGGAGCTTGCAGAGCTCCGTTTGAAGAGGAGTGGCAATGTACTTAGCCACCAAATAAAAACCACTACATAGATCAGTAACTTGTAAAGATGTTGTCCATGGGACCAAGACATTCTTTTTTCCTATATATATGGGTTTTTTAGCTAGGGATGTCTTAATGAGAGAAGCGATTTCCCCCCTCCTCTGGAATTATATGTAAAAAAAAAAATTAAATGTGTCTTTATTCATTATTTTTACATTTCTCTTAATAAAGAGGTCATCTACAATTTCTTCCTTTATATTTTTCATCCAAAGAAAATCACTTACAAGCCACAAAGAGATGACCTTGGAGGTCCATAAATCAATGTGACAGGTGATTCAATCAGCCACATGCCTTCTCTGATTTAAGCAGCTGCTGACTCTCCTGGAGCATGCCGAGTGCAGGTCCCAGCGGCCCTGCCAGTGATGAAGAAAGCAGCAGGTCTGCACTTTTAAAACCACTGAAGCCTGGCTGAGGAAATCACTGACACAAGTGAAATAAGAGGGACTGAATATTTAATTTGCATGATCCGCTGGCACCGCGCACACCTCCACACTGCGCCTTCTTATCCTACATGCGCCGTCAGTGTCGCTGCAGAGACTGCAACTGCCGTGGGGATTTTCTCTCTACAAAGTGATATTTCAAGTTCATGAGCAATTTTTGTGCACTTCCCAGGCAAGAACCTCATGAACTTTTAGAGAACTGCAACAAGGGTCGGGGGAATACTGTTCAAAGTCAAATGGGAGACACAGAACTGGACAGGCTGCTGAGTGCCAGCAGGAGGCCTTCACCTGGTTGGCCAAATTCTCCTTAAATTCAGAATGGCTCATTAAATTGGAATGAATTACTGCTACTTTTTTATGGCATTCCTTTGGATTTTTTCAGACAGATAAAATAAGAGGGCTCAACAGAGTTGCTAGGGTCTAAGCAAAGATGCAGTTTATTCCTGAAACAAAAATGTATACTTCATTTACTCTGATAGCCCATGTTTTTCTTCTCACTTAAAATTTATTTGCACATTGCCATCTCAAAATTCAACAGTTCACAGTGCTTTCCCAGGAATGAAACCTGTCTTCTCAATTTTACTCCTTCAGAACACCAAAGGAAGCACAAAGAAAGATTCAGGAAGATGATCTATGAGTGCTGAAAAGCCTCATCTTTGAAAGCAAGTTGCCAGTATGCTCCTAATTTTGTAAAATCTACTTTGAATGAGTATTTAGCAAGCTTTTGGAACCAGCAGGTTTCATACAGTTACTTAGAATAAAGTCTCTGAGTCTCAGTACCTTTTTTTTAGTTGATGATATTGTGCAGATTAATTCACTGAAAGAAAATGAAAACATGAAAGAAAAACCAGAAAACTGTCAACTTATTTTTATAAAACTTGAAAAATTCACCTCTTTCTTGGGAGAAAAACAATGAAAATGTTCTGCAATGTATGTGGAAGAATTCCTCTAGGTCCTGGAACATAAGATCTCTCAGACTACCTCTGATGAAAGATCTGTCTAGCCCAGTGTCCTGATTTAAAAGTACAGACGGTGGAAGCTCACGCTAAAAGACGCAGGAAAACCAACAGATAGTTATATAAAGCAAAACTACACCTTACCTTGCCACCTCCTGTCTCACTGACTCACCATGTGGCCACCATCCTGAGTGAGTGGCAACAGCCTTGCCAGGGCTCTGAATTGCATCAAATTCAAGCAATAGGATGGGCCACATGCACATTTCACCTAAAAAGAACAGCTGATTTTTCATGGCATGGCTCCTTTTTGTCCTCTCCTCCACACATGGTTTTGATCAAAGCTTAATTTGGGAAAGTTTTGTGGCTAATGTTATGAAGAAAATCAGACTGATTTACTGCAATGGTCCATTTTGTCCTTGAAATGGAAAAAAAATGGTGCACAAAAAGTTTTGAAGGATGTATTCCCTCACTCTCAGGAGGGAAAATGAGAAAGTCAAGGAAAGGTCTCTAATCCCTTTCTCTTATGAATTACTTTCCTTCTACTCACTGTGTTTTCCATCATCATTATTTTTTCATGGATCTGCTTTCTCCAATACTTATTGTCATCTTTCCTCCCTCAAATAAGCCCATTAAGCATGTTCAACTTCAAAAGCTAATAGGCAGAGGTGCAGAAAACCACTGACACAGACATGATCATTAATAATGAGCAATGGTGAGCATGGCCTTATGCTTTTTCTCTTTAATTGCAGTGCATTAGCTGTATTAATGTATGTTGCCTAAACTCTATCCCACAAAATAATGCAGGCTTAGGGGAACAGCAGCCCAGTCCTGATTGTTTCAGGCAGGCTTCTTGTCGCCTTCAAATTGTAATTTTCTACTGAATCCTCAGCCAGCAGTAGGGAACATGCAGGTAAGAAAAGTGAAATACTGAAAAGAGGATCAGACCTTCCTTTGGCATAAAAGACTCTCAAATGAAGTACACAGTCTGCAAGAAATCCCTGAAATTAATCTATGTCCAGGCAGGTTGCATGACTATACTATTTCGTGCTATTTTTACTTAGAAGAGATGACCAAAAGGCATGGAAAGTATTTAGGAACAGAATACAGACCAATGCCTCTCAGATGGAAAGTTAACTTCTGTGAAGACAAGGTGAATTTAAAGCTTGGAGAATAGAGACTACTGGTTGCATTAGGGAAGGAAAAAAAAAAAAAAAAAGAGAGAGGAAAGATTTATGGTACATTCACACTTAAGTCTATCTGAAACATAAGCAATAATTCTTCATTTAGTAGTTGAAGAACAGATTAAAGCCTACTTCCTTAGCTGAAGCAAATTATGAATATGAATAGAGGTTTGCATAAGACAAGGATAAGGCTTTATATTTTTTTAAGTGTGTTGTAAATTTATTTTCTTTATAATGCTAACAATGAAATAATTTGGGGGAGAAAAAATTTCTTTCCATGGAAGAGTTAAAGGAAAAAACATAACATGGGAGCTTGTGCCAAGGCTCCAGCTGCTCCGAAATGACAAGTTTTGAAAGTTCTCACTGAAGCTACAGTGAAACATATCTGTCTATCATTTCATCTGCTTCAAGGATTTTCAAAGGAATACATCACTACATTCAAAAAACACAGTACTTTGCCTGGTATTGCTTCACTTCTTGGAATATTTTTGACAAATCTCCCTCATGAAGTAAGTCTGAGAAAACGAGCAGATGAAAACGAAACATCTTTCTAAGGAGTTAAAGTACCAAATTATTCTTAGAATCATGGAGATGACAAAGATTAGGGGTTATTTTTGATAAAATCCATAAAATATTAGTTAAAAAAGAACTTACAGTAACTTTATTAGTAGAATGAACTGTCCATGTATAGTATTTTCTCCCTCTCTCCCTTTTTTTTTTTTTTTTTTTTTTTAACTAATAAAATCCCCAGTAAGGGACTGGGCTCGGTACTGTGATGTCACATTGTGGCACCCCAGCCCACCCACCCTACATAGCTGCTCCTCCTCTGCTGGTCACTGTAGCTAATCTCCTGCTCCTCTGCTCTGCCTGATCTCCAGGAATTGTGGAGTAAAGACTAAGGACAGGCATTTCAGAGAGGCAACACTTTGCAAGTACTTTTTCATTTCAAAGATGTGACATTTTACTAAGACTTTCTTTTCTCTCAGGCTCCAATTTTTGCACTCCAAAGGCACAAATTATTGCCCTGCTTTAAGATGACCCCAGAACTGCTTAGAAGTAGTTGCTTGATTGTCATTTTTACACTTAATAAAATTGCTCTACTTTAGGATAGGCTTATATTTATTATAGAAATGCTGCAAATATGATAACACAAAAAACCACAAATTTGACACTTAAGGCAAATCCACTATTTATATTCATGTCCACTCCTCTCAACAAGACATCACTGGACTCTTTTCCTACTCTACACACCAGAAGACCAAACTTTGGACTACATTTTTTGTCTGAAATGTGTCTTCCTTCAAGATAAAGGCAACAGACAGAAGTGCAAGATGTGAGCAGCATATGCCCCTGCATTTGCAACTGTAAAAGTCTTGATCTGGTGACTGGTAAGTCAGATAGATTTTTTTTCCCTAAGCAAAAAACAAATTAACTCTTACAGTATGTGAAAGAAAAATATCTTTACCTCATTGTCAAAAGCAAACACTTCCAGACACTTGATCCTGACTCTTATAGCAAGGTGTGTGTGGAAAACAGGAATGGTTTTCTATCTAAAATTTCTAAGGCACCTTGAGGATTATGTTTTCCATTCTTGGTCTTTCCTCAAAAGTACAATCACAGCTCTGTCAGCTCATAAACACTGTAATAAAGATGAAAAAGAGACAATGGTCTTGCAAAATAATCCAACCATGCTGGAAGAAGAAACAACTGAGTTTTTAACTTGACTTGGATTTAATCCTTATTAACATCTTATTTGGTTTGGATGCAGTAAGTGGCAGGAGCATGGGAACAAGGAGAGTGCTGGGGAGATTCTGATTGCTCTTCTCATTGGAAATGGGAAATTTCACTTTTGAAGGTGAATATTTTGAGCATCAGTAGACAGCAGATAAAGCCTGCTTTTCAGAGTTAGATGAAAAATGTTAACAGTAATTCCACTCTCTTGTATGACATGCCAAAATCTTTAGATTTCTCTGAAATTTTAAAGACATTATGCTGATGCATTTTTAAGGAGGCTTATATTTCTCTGTTTAATAACTTGTGTGAGATACTTTTTTACTTTTCTTTCATTCCTCTAACAAATTATGAAATGGGCTGAAACAATGGCAGTAAAGGCCATCTCTGAAAGCTCAAATGACCAGGAAATGCAGTGGTTTTTTCAATCATGTTGAGGGTTTTGGAAGTGAGCATAAATCTATTTATTTTGATACAATCACTGTCAAATATGCCACGCTTCTAATATTCGAGTGTTATTTTGGAACTCTTTAGGTTTTCGGTTCAATTTTATCAGCATAGTATCAGTTTTAGAAACCTTGGCCTGTAGCAGTATTAACTTTTTAATCTCCCAAGCATGTCTGAGAGATTGATGGTCATGTGCAATGTCTTCTGGTTTTAGGGAGAAGCACTGTAGGGACAGGACATAAAACCATCTTCTCATGGGCAGATGGCAATTCAGTGCAGTCCACAGTCCTTGTCTCATGGATTTGGTGCCAGCTAAGGGAGTTCCTGATCTTGCTTCATAATGTCACACTTCTAAACTCAAGCATGCATGGACTGGGATCAGGAACTACATCAATGAACCATACTGCAAAAAATTTAAAGGAGTTTATTCCAGCCCCTCTTTGAGCTGCAAGTGGTGTTGAAAAACAAATGTGTGCATGTAAGGTGAGGAAGGATAATGTGGGAAGAACCAGCTGGGATCAGCTATGACAGAAGGGGACAGTTTGGACCAACATAACTTCTAAAGAAAAAATCTGAGCTGGCAGAGCCAGAAGAACATGTATGTTCCTGACATTTATTTCCAGAGGCATGTGTGATACATGTCATATCTTGTTTCTCCCAGTTTACCACCCAAGTCTCCTACTCAGTTCTTAAGAAAACCCTGCACCATTAAATTTTCACTTCCAGTTTTCTGCACAATATTTTTCTTGTTTTCACCAATAGCATCCAAAGGAGGTCTAAAAAAGGTGACACAGAGCTCAAGAAAGGAGGGAGGAGCAAAAATGCCTCTCTGTGTAAAAATTTGCATATGGATAATAGTACACAGTGTTCATCAGCTGCAATTTGAACCAGGTCTCTGGAGTTCCTGAGCCAACCTAGTAAACTGGGGTCAGGTCCTGACCAAATCTCGGCTGAATTTCAAGTGATGTCACTCCCTCTCCATGGCCTTCACACAAAGTTTACACACTATTTCAGTATGGTTTGGATAGATATTATGAAGGTGTGAGCAGATGGATTTTATTTTGGTTCTAAGTTAGAAAATATCTTAATGCATTTAAGTTATGAATGATTCAAACTGAATGTCAGCCCACGAGCCTCAAGAAATGGTGCAACACTTATTACTATGATATTTGGGTGGCTGGTTTTTTTTATGATACAAAATACAAATAGTGCTTGGAATAGTATTCCACACTAATACAGTGACAATCACTAAAAGGTCCCTGTTTCCTAATAGTTATAAGGATTGCCATGAGTCTTTTGTACCTGAGTAAATGTGAGGAGATGACACAGGAGATGCACACACCAAAGCCCCATGTGTAGACTGAACATCCTTGCCCTGCTTGGGCAAGGACGTGGCTAGATGATATAGCAGGCAGAGAGGTATAATAATGTTTTCACTTTTCTGAGAGTTTCAAAAGCAGAAACTGAAATAATCCATCACACGCATTCCAAGGGGGGACACAGCAGAGCTATCTTTGGATGGGACTTGTCACTCACAACCACAACTTCACACAGACTAACTACTGATAATTAATTAAGGCTTATGATCCTCAGACAGGGACAATTGTTCATCTGCTGAACTTCATTCAAGGTCTTAGTCCCCATGACTGAATGCAAAGAGAATGGTGGCTATTTCCATATTGTATTGAATCCATCTGCTTTTACCCTTTAGCTTAGAGAGCTCCTAAACCCTAATGCACTGTTAGACAGCCATCTGACTTTGGGTCTAACAAATTAGAAGTTCTACTGCAGAGCAACATCACTGCACCCTTCTTTCCGTTTTTCTCAATTTCCTCTGCTCTAATAAATGTTCAACATTCTTGCAGGGATACAAGCAAATGTGAGGGCTCAGAGAAATGAGGGGAAGGTGCAACAGCACCATGGTGTAATGCCTGGCATTGTTGAGGCTGAATCATTTGGACCTGCAGAGATGGAACCACTGACCTGAGCAACACAAATGCAAATCCTACGCATGCAAAAAAAAATTCATTTTATGCTCTCATTTCCCCACCTAACCAAATGACTGCTTCCCAGGACTGCCTGGTCACAGATGCCAAAATTTGCTTTTTCTGCAAGGGCAGAAAAACAAAATTTGCTTTTTCGGCAAGGGCAACCATGGTTTTGGGGAATCCCTCAGAACCTATATGCTTTGGCAAATCCCCCAGTTTTATCAGAGACTTTTATGGGCTCAACAAGGGAGAAAGAGAAGGTACTCCAAACCTCAAAATGGCCTTCAAATAACAGCTGAGAAATTGGATCAGGGAGCAAAATCAAACACACTCAGAGATTTGGAGAAGAGAGTCACTCCTTCAACAGCTGGCAAGGAAAAAGAAGAGGAGACTGCATCACTGAGAGGAAGATGACCTGCAAATTTCCAATTCAAAAAAATCTTCCAGAATGCACTCAAGCCCTTTGAACTGCACTCCATTGATAGTTACAAACACATTGCACCTCAGTTTTCTATCACATTCCACAAGGTTTAAAACAATTATTTCTATAGAAAGCTCTTTATTTAATCCTTTTAATCTTTTCAAGTATATTTTCTGTGTTTGTTATTCAGTTCTGATCTTTAGATCTATGGGATTAAATTTGTATTGCAGAAGAGCCTGGAGTGTTTCTTTTCAGTTTTATTTTATTGAGGGGGAAAAACCCCCCAAGTTTAAATTACTGAAATAAATACCGAATGACCCAAGCAGCAGTTCATCAAGTTCACACCACTACAAGTCAGAGCAAGCTATGGATTTAGAAAGCATGAACCATGAGAACAATTGCAACATAGATCCAGTGAAAACCCCAGTCCCTAAAGAATTGCACTGCTGTTTTAGGCAGTCTACATCTATCTTCCCTGGGTGTGTGCTTTGATCATTTTCCCACAATGACATTTATTTCAGATTTTGTGACCTCTTCCTTAATTCTTTGCTGCCTCACTCCTTGAATGTCTGGTTTCTTCTTGTGCCCTATGCAAAGTGAGTCTGGGGTGGTTGTAAAAAGTCACTGAATTGAAACTGCTGTACTGCCCGTGGGACATTCGCTTTGTATAGGAGTGCGCAACTCTCTCTGTAGTTCTAGGAGGCAAAAAAATAGCAGGTCTTGCTGGGTGGTTTTCTACTCTACCCCTCCCCTGCCCTGTTTCAAAATCAATTAGTAATATGGTTCATGGCCCAGCCTCACAAATAGCTTTACTGCTGCAACTCAGGGAGCAGCATGGGAAAGCTGTGGCCTTAGCAGTTAAAGGAATCTGCTGCGTTACACAAAATGTCTTTTTAAACTATAAGGAATAAAAAGATAACTATCCTGACTTTAGCATGAGTGTATTCTCTAGGTTCAGTTTCATAGATGGTATATATTATATTGGCAAGAACTAAAAAAATCCCCCATACAAGAAAGGAATTCCTTGCCATGGGAGAAGAGCAATTTCTCAGTACAAAAGGCCAATTTTTATGAGGCGACATGCAACTCTCATTTCAGT
This sequence comes from Pyrgilauda ruficollis, assembly GCF_017590135.1. Classification (NCBI taxonomy): domain Eukaryota; kingdom Metazoa; phylum Chordata; class Aves; order Passeriformes; family Passeridae; genus Pyrgilauda; species Pyrgilauda ruficollis. Next base: position 30,089,820 of record NW_024519206.1, on the reverse strand, counting down.
ATCTTATATCAGTATCAGTCTGTGAGAATGTTCAGGATAACCCATTGAAAGTGTGAGGGGGAAGATGCTTGGTGACATTTATTCTCAGCTGTTCTGTGTTGACAGTGAGCAAGTCCCCCTTGGCAAAGCAAGGAGATAAAAGGTCATGGATTTTACCTGGTATTTTGCAGGTAATCAGTTACCAGCCCAGCTGACAGGATGTAACTCATTTGCCCATGAAATACACCCCAGCTGACAAACACCAGTGCCTGATGTCACCAACCAGCTCACACCTTACTCATGCTCAAGTCCCACCAAGACCTTGTACCGGTATCCTGACATTCCTGTCTCTCATGGTTCACTCCAACCAAGCATGGCTAGAGGGGAAAGAGGACATGGTGACATCACATCTGGGGTGATGTTCCCAGATCCTTGTAAAGCAGTAATTCAACAGTCTGATAATCTGCCATGTGAGAGAACCAGGTTCAGCTCCTTCTCCATCAGAAGAGGTGTGAGACTGCACCTCCCCTTATACAAGGAAATGTTTTAGCCCAGACCAGAAAGTTAAGGGTGTGTCACTCAGTCCTCTTTGCTGAAGAGGACAGACAGATGAAGTAATTATTGCAATTATTAACAAAAAGTACCAAATACTTCTAAATCCATAACTGCTGCAGTTCTTAAAAACAAATACACAACTCTTGGCCTCACAATGAAATGGGACAACATAAGGATACCTGCTGTAACTGGAAGAGTGGCCTCCCACACATGTACCTGTGTGTGTTCAGCAATTGCAGTTCTTTTTGCTGGAAGGGCTTGGATATTTTCTTTGAAGCTCAGCATGGAGCTAAGGGGAGCAGTTATCACTAACCACTGCACGGCCATGTATTCTTTTCTCATTTTCTTTAAATCCCTTTTATAAAATATTTCATCCTCCTGTAAGCTGCTGCTCTAGTAAGCTGCAGCAAGGTTTTTGTGGATGCACGCTGCGCTTTGAATACAGAATAAGCAGTGAGGTTGCTGTGGCAGTGTTTGCCTTGCTTGAAGCAGCTCTTACTGAATTTTCAGTTTGCTTCTTCTGTTTTCAAAAGCTTAATAACTATGGTAACAAGTGTTGTTTGTTTTGTTTTGTTTTCATATGAAAAAAGATGGCACCATTAAGCAAGAAAGCAGTGTGCAGTGTCCTAAGTAGGAACCTCTGAACTATACAAAGTTTAGTCTAGCTACTCAGCTTAACTTGCTCTCCATCACAGGCTCTGTGAGGGGCACTATTCATCAGCAGTATTTTCAGTTAGGACTCTGAATGTATATTGACATTATCCCTGGCAGCTTGACTGGAAGAAGAGGCCTTTTAAAAACTGCACTAAAACACATTAAGATACTCAATAAACACATACGTGTTTTGACAATTGTAGAGCTGTATGATTTAACTTCAAAATTAGCCATCCTTCAGGAACTTGAAGGAGCCCATTTTTTTTTTCCTCCTCAAAAGTACAAGGAGGTTGGGTAGTAATTATTAAAATCACAGCACTTCAATGCACATTAAAGTACCTCTGTTTTTAAAATCCATTCTAGAACAAACCAACTCATCAACTGTATGGATAGGTCAAGAATAGTTCAGAAGAAAGGGAGAGGAATTTCAGCAGGATTTGAACCACACACTAAACACCTGAAAGCCCCACCAGTGCTAAAAGCCCCTCTGAGAGCAAAGGAAGATAGGCAGCAGAGCAAAGGACACCTTGCAAATGCCCAAAATAGGCAGCTCCACTATAGTGGAAGGCTGGGTACAGAGAGTTTCTCAAATGGACCTCAGCTCACAGACAGACTGGAAGTCCTGAAACAATGCCTGCAGAGATACGCAGTGTGAGAAGGAGAAGTATATTTGCCTCCATGAAAAATACAAAATCTTTCCTGGACCAGATGCTCCTTAGAAAGAGATGCAGGGTTCTTTGGCTGCCCAGGTTAAAGAGAGAGAAATAACAGGGCATGGAAATTAAGAGCCATCCTGGAAAACTGTAAGGACTATATTCTAAATCACCAGAGTATGAACCCATTGTGTGCCAAATAATGAATTTATTTGGCTGACAACCCCTCTGCTGCATTCCCCTCTCCTCACAGACTTTTGTGGATATTCACGTGCAGGGCAGGGTACTGGGGCAGTAACAGTAGAAGAGACGTAAACTTCACACACCTGAAAGCATTTGCAAATGGTGCAAGTATTGGCACTCTTATTTGCACAACTGGGGTGTGTGGAGGGTATTGCTTGATCCTCAAACACCACTGACTCACTATCTGCAGTTTATGGCCAGTGAAGACTGCTCTGGCAACCAGCAATGCCACAGCAAGAGGAGATGCAGAAGAAAATGCTGTCTTTTAGATAATGCTTTTAAAAGTGATTGGGAAAGAAACTGGTTCACAGACAAAGTGCTCAGTCTTTTTTTGGTGAGAATGTGACATGAAGTGGTTTAGCTGAATTAGGGCTGTGGGGTTTGCCCTTCAGTGCTGCTCTAAAAAATTCTTATCAAGAACTGAGCCTTACCATTTGTATTGGCCCAGCTCCTCCTGCTTTTCAGAAAGCAGCAATTGCACACAGATTGCTTTACTTTGCTTGAGTTCCCCTGGGGAACCAATACTTCTCATTTCAGTGAACAGAGCTGAAGCTGAGAAAATGAAGCCTATTGTTACTTGAGCTTAAGAGGCAAAAGATGTTTGGAAATTTTATAAATTTGGCTTAGAAGACAGGAGTCTTTCCTACCCTCACCATCCACTGGGACTAGCTGAGCTACAGGCTTATGTTTTGATAATATGGAAAAATGTTCTCCCACAACTGCAAGGGCACCACCCTTCTCCAAACACCTTTGTCCATTGAGCAGACCTCTTTGGCAGCTCCCTCAGTACAATTACAGTCCATCTCAAGCACTGCATATATCATGTATCCTGATTTCCCCTAGGTGTTCAGTTCAGGTTGAGCATAAATGAGTTGTAACTACATCTCAGATGGGAAATAAGGCTTCTAACAAGCAGAACAGAGAGGATCTGAAACTGTCATATCACTGGAGGAGTGAATACAAAAGTTTTCTTTATTTTTAATACAGAACTTGATCTAGCATTCCCTAGCATTAGAGTGAATAGTTCTCCACACAACCATGAAGTTACTGCTCATGGCATCCTTTCTAGGCCCACAGTGTACCAATGAATTTGCATGAAGCTAGTAAGCCACTGGGCTAATGCTCTGTGCTCTGAGCTAAGTAGCACTCACTGCAGCTGCACCTCCATTTCCCAGCTACTAGCTTTGCACATACTAGAGAGCTGGAATACAAAGGTCTTAATCCAGTGGAAAGATGTGCACCTCAGAGACTACAGAATTCCACAGAAATGCCGGCAAGCCTGTCTTCTGTTTGCCAGAGAGGTATCAGATAACTTCTGCTGCAAACCTTCTTATTTGTATAAGTTATGCTACCTTGAAGCTGCAGGACGACTTCCTCTTCCCTTCCTGTTAAAAAGACATCAGCTGAGCCTCTCTCTTTGTAGTCCCTGCCACCCACACCTCTCATATAGCTATTTATGATTCTGTGAGACATGGCAGGTGAAGAGCACTGTGGGCTGACCATCTTCAGAAACCAGGCTTTGCTATACTCCATTAAGTACTGGTCTGGGGTGGACTGATGCCTTTAAGTCCAGTCCCTCTTTTCCATAACCCTTTCCTACTTGGGAAAATTCAATAAGGAGTTTCCCCAAGAAACAGCACAATGGGACCAAAGGTGTTCTGTATTACTGTCCTAGATCCTGTGAAAGAAATTCCCTAATCAAAAGTTGATTTAAGGTACAGGACTGGTTTTAAAATATTCCAAATGCTTGATACTTACCTTCCTGGCTTGGTGTGAACCTTGCAGACAAATAAATGATATTAGCAAAACCTAAAGGTGCCTTGAGTGCATAGAGTCTTAAAACTCCTAAGCATTTCTCACATTACTGTAGATCATTCCTTGCTTACGTTATCCTCCCACACAGAACACCCAGAACCTGGGATTCACCTCTTTAACAGCTGATCCACCAAAGTTTTCAGGTGTTATATGCTACCTTATAAATTCTCAATAAGTTTGACACAAAAATGTTTAGGAACTTCATGTATTGCAGCTGAACCAAAGGGATCCACACCTTTATTAGTGCTAGAAACAGCAAGGAAATAAGGGACCACACCAGCACAAGCAAAATGTTGAAAATAGGCCCTATCATGGCATTTCTATTTCTGCTGCAGGAAGGCACCACTTTGCAAGCTTTTTGCAATTGTAAGAGACTGAATTTTTCAAAAAGCTGCTCAGGAAGCACATACTGCCAAAAAAGTCCTAACTTAGGGATTTTGCAAAACATTTATCTGCACAGGGTGAAGTTTGGATTTCTGACAGCTCATACATCAGGCAATTCTAAGCCTAGAGGTCCATCTTGTAAGAATTGTTTTTGTTTCCTTTTTTGGCCTTATTATTTGGCCTCTTATTCTAGATCTGTGATTTTAAACAAGCCTTTCTTTCAAAACAAGACATATTTCCTGCTGGAATTTAAACAACAGTCCTACAGCTCTAAATGAATTATTCCCTTAGACAAATGTCAAAATATATAGTAACTCAAAACAAAATAGTGTCTACTGTCTTCAGTTCAGCTTACAAGCAATAAACTCCAAGAGGCTTATGTAAAAGAACTTGTAATTGTGTATTTTATGTGAAATAGCAAAAATACTTTGGCAGTAGAGTGCTAGCATAGAGCTTAAAAGTATACTTCTCTTGTACTTTATAGAGATCAGGCAAATGGGCAAATGGATGAAAGCAAAAAGTTTATTTTCTACGGAGAATTCTGAAAAGCTGAAATAATTTTCTTCTAGACATTTTATACTTAAGTGTTTTTGAAACATATATATGGGGGGGGGGGGGTTTGTCAAAAGCTAGAATGTTTAGGCTTTTGAAATGTTTAGATCCTTCCCAAAGAAATAAGACACAAATCTTCAGCAAACAATAATTTACTAAAATTTTGCTTTAATTTATTTTCTTTTTTTCATCACTTATTTTGTGAGAATGGCACCCCTGAGGAAAGTCAAACTTCAGTATGTGGTGATTTGTGTTATTATTCCATGTTTCCTATAGCTTGAAGAGGCTATAAGATATAGGATTAAAATTGTGTTACTGAGCAAGCACATTCCCCCTAAATCATTGAGATTTAGGTTGAAATTCAAGAAAATATCTTTCAGTGTATAAATCAGAGCTTTGTACGTGAGGAAGTAAAAGTACTAAGCTGACTTCTGACTCTTACTGACTTCTGTGAGTGGCTTAACATTTTTTTGAAGTCTGGCTTCTCTTTTGTGATCCTGAATTTTGACGTAGACTTTTAAATATCCGGGGATTAATTTCTGTTGCTATAATAATTTGTACATTTCATTTTCATTGTGAAGGCTTTGTATAGCTTTACATACACATATAGAAAATCATATCTTCATTGCTACCACAGAATATTGTAGAAATTGAAGTTATATTTACCTTTTTCAGACAAATAACCTCCAAGTATCATCACTGAAGATGAAGTTCTTCACAGTGAATTTCAATGAAGCTAGAAACACAGCTTGGTCCACTCTCTCTTCAGGGAGTTGCAAAATGGCCCTATGCTACATCTTCTCTGTAACACACTCGTAATTACTTTCTGGCCCTGATTTGGTCCTTTGAAACTAAGCAGATGGTCCTGCCACCCCAATGCCCCCTTCTCCATGAAAGACTGGTGTTGGCAAATGAATCCTTTGTAGATGGAACCCAGGAGAGGCACTCACAGTGACAGCTGTGGGACCAGCTAACCCTTGACAAATGGGGCATTTGTGATGGCTGTGGTTTCTGAAGACATTGACAGTCTTGGAACCACACTGCCAGCCCTAGAGGGAGGTCTGGTATTTCACACACACTGTCCAGTACAAAATTTTTACATTTGGGGGTTATGCATGGATGCACATAAGCTAGGCTCTCCATTTTGAACTAAGTTCAACCATTTTGAACCTTCCTGTGTTTGACAGTGCAGGTGCATTTTCTCTCTATTCCTTAAAAAGAACCAAAACCAAAACACCAGACTTGGAAGGCCAAAAGCAACAAAGCCACAGTTTTGACAAGTGATTATTAAATTGATGTTCTGGAATACTATAATTTTGGGACAGCAAAGTTTGGGATCATCACTCTCCCTGCTTCCAGCTCTCTGATGACCAAAAGCCAGGTCCTTCTGTCTGGCCACCTGTCATGAGGTGCTGCAGACTGAGTGGTGGCCTCAGAAGAACTTGTTCACCATCACTGGTTTTGCAGATTTGCCACATGGAGCTGGCTAGAGTTTGGGAGTCAGTGGTTTGCAAAAGAGCTTCTTGCTGGCAGTGAGTAGAAGCAAAGTGCACTTCTCAGCAGCAGACTCAGCAGGTAGGACAGATGGCAGCTCTATCAGATTAGAAAACATTGTTTTAAAATAGGCAATACCTCAGAGAAGGACCCATTTTTTAGGCTTTGTGTAAGGGCTTTTTGACATATGTGATGGAGAGAAAACCTGGAGGTCTCTCATCTATAAGCAACTTATTCCAGCTGTTGCTGAGCCTCATTTCCTGACCTCAGGGACCTAACATTTGACACCTACTGGACCATTTTTAGCCTTGTACCAGAAACTGAGATAATGGTCTTGTTCTAAGGGGAAGCATGACCTCTGAAATCCTGCCCATGTGTAAACACCCATCCTGACCCGGTTTGTACTATTGACACAGCACAGCTGTGCACAGCAGCCAAATTCATACACTTAAAATACTATTTCTATATAGAGTCAATCAGTAGTCTAAGACAGACCTGTCTCATCTCTCACCTGCCAGCCACTTGGCTTGGGGTGCTAGTCAAGTGAGCTGTCCTAATTCATCAGATGCCGAATCACCAAAATAATCTCTTTCTTAACAAGACCTAAGCTTAAAGTAAACATATTTTTCAAGTTATTCTTCAATGTGTTATATCTGTTATTTATCAAATGCTGTTCTGTTGGCTTACTTTATCTTCATGGTTTTTTGCTGCTCACCAATAACTCTTGGCACTTTAAAATTAGCATCTCTTGCACTTCTTTAAAATAATGAGTGAGATTTCAGAGCAAGTGTTCAGTTAATCATCTTTCCAGTTCTTTCAGTTCTTTCAGTTTCTATCCTTCCACTCCAACCAGTATGCAGCCTACCCAACTACTATTTAACATTCAAGGGAGCAGGGGTAAGGAATTTAAGAGTTTTACTTTACTCAGTAAGTTTTACTTACTGGAAAATAGGAGAAGATATTTTTTTCCTTATTTGATGCATTTTTTTCTGCAATTTTTGTGTTATTCAGGGGTCCTTCTCTAAAAGCTCTGAAAACTGAAATTGTCCAGCTTGTTCTAAAATCTTCTAGGGTTAGAAGACAGGGATGAGAGATGCATGCTGAGTGATTTGTTTTTGTGGTCTTTGAGCCACACACATGTATAGCTTCCTTACATCCAAACTAATGAAAAGCTTTCTTTAAGGTTAGGTTTGAACAGAAATTTCTGAAATCAAATTTCAGCTCTGAACTTGTTTAGACAGTCCTAATGGCTTGGCACCTCTTCCCAAGCTTGTATTTCTCTCTACTTTTGGTGAGTTGATTGGCAAAATTAAGTGCTTGTAACAAAGAATCCAGAGCATAGGTCCCTAAACAGGCATCTACTCACTGCTCACTAAAAAAGATGGATTACCTGACCTAAACACAAACTGCACTGCTAACATTTATCCTGCCAGTTTTGCTCCATCCTGAAGCGGACATGTAGATGCTCTTGAGTCCAACCCACACCTAATCTGTGTCACTCCAGATCTCACTCTCGGCAGAAAGCAGAACAAACAATTTTAAAAAGCACAGTACTGCCATCTGTTTGATTTTATTTGGAAAAATATGACCTAAGGTTGATGAAAAGGCAGAAAGTTCCTCAACCTATTGTTAAAAAACAAGTAGATATATGAATGTTTGCTGGAAGGGACAGGAGATCCGTGTACATGGGGATCTTGAAAGGATTTAGGAGAGCAGATAAGAGAAGAAAAGCACTGAATGGGTAAGATGATCAAGTGAACAGTGCAAATTATGAACGTTGAGGTGTTTCCTGGATACTCACATCCTGAGTAACGAGATGACTTAGGCCCCTGGATGGACAAGAGCTATGGCTCAGTCGGTCAGAGCACAGCAGGAACCAGATACCCAGGGTCTGGAAAACTGCTCAGTTTGATGTACTTGGAAAGCAGACGTACCATCACTTGGACTTAGTAGAAGACACCAAGACATCAACAGCAATTCACTTGTGAATAGTTTAGATGAATAAACTGGCTTAAGGGGAGGGAAAGTGGAAATGGTAGCTGATGGGGAGAGACAGACACGTCTACCTTGGTTTTGGTTTCTGTAACTCTGCAATAAAATGGCTAAGACTTTGGGATAGAGCCCAGGACTGATTCTTCTTGGTTGGCCAGTTACAAGTGACATACACACAGAGTACTTCAAAGTACAACAATAATCTTCATTTAATGTCAAAGGGTAAGGGATGGAGAGGGAGAAGCAGGCAAAGCAATTCAGTTTCTAACCATAGTAGTGTCTTAGGCAGATAAACTCATTTCCCACTTGGCTGTGAACATTTTCCCATGGCAAGATGTTTGCTGAGGGCTATCACTGTTGCCACCTTTGAGAGGAGGCATCCTGAAGCTCCTTCACAAAAAAGGCTCCCAGAGCTCTTTGTTCATATGTGGCCAGGTGAGGCAGCAGAGCTCTCCTGTCTGGCACAGAAACATTGCCCAGCCACATCTTTTCTTATCATAGCTAAACTGTGCTTCCTTATAAGCAGAGCTCTCTTCTAATACAATGGGTACAAGCCAACAATCAATGCAGCCAGAAAGTTGTCACTGGCTACTAGTGGCTGCAGGGACAGGGCAGTCGTGGGCTTCAGTGTGCTAGTGGTGTGCTAACAGTTTTGTTATCTAGGGGTTTTCAGAGAAGTGATCCTGAAACATGTAACTTTTCCACCACTCCAAAGGCGAGAGAGGTGTGCTGAACAGTCAGTTTCAGAAGGCAGTGAAACACCATGGGATCTCTTTCACTGCTAATGAAGTTGGCTGCTAAGAAGCCAAGCTCTGAGGTGGCAAGATTGAGTTGCAATGGCAGCTGTACTCCTTGAGCCCTCAGGGGAGGTACTGTCTCTGCCAGCTCCTCCTTGGCTCCTACCACTCCAGAGGCCTCACTTTATTAGCAGGAAATCACATCTGCTTTGCCAGGTTCCAGAGTCTGTTTTTTTTTTCCTCTGCTGCACCAGCTGTACCCTCCATGACACCAACACACAAGTGAAAGTTAGCTTCTATTTCTCTTGTAATTTATTGATTATGTATCCATTCGATGGAAAGATAAGCAGTGCACCTGGGAGGGCTGCCTGAAACCCTCATGCACACAAGGCTGCAGGCTGGCTTGCGCTGGAGTCTGCTTGTGGTAATTCTTTCCATCATTTTTTTTACACCTCCATCTCTGCATTTTGTGTAATTTTGCATTAGCAGCTACTGCTAGGGATTCTCAACATGTGTCTGATTTAAGAAGACAGATACCAATGCAAAAGAAGCCAGAAGTGGCAGCAGATATTGTTGGCACTACTTCTACATAACAAGAGTGAGAACCACTGCTGCTGCTTCTGCTGTGCAGAAGAAAATTCACATAGGTAAATCTGAAGTACTAATCAAAGAACAAGGACAGACTGGACTTCCTTCTTGACTGATGAGGAACTACTAGACAAAACTAAAACTTTTCACCCCCTATATCTCTCTCTGTTTCTTAAGAATGTTTAGAGCTTGGCTACATTCAAGTGCTACATGGAGCCTTAGACCAGCTTATAATTTTCCCACATGGCTCTTTATTAGGGACTTGCACTGAAATACTTGTGATTTCTGGCTGCTCATTTATACCCACTTCAAAGCTTCTTAATAACAAAATTCTTCTCTCTGAAGAGTTGAATTTTGCTGCATTTGAAAAGAATGAAAAATAATTATGTATCAAGTAATGAAGTATTGGTCCTTAGACTCTTGGCCCCTGAAGAAGTACAAGGTATTTATTCTGTTATTGAGATTAAAGGATTTTATATTGTTTTGAGTTTGGTATAAGCAGCTCTCAGAAATACTAGTGGGGAGAAATAATAAGGGAGGCAATCAGCATGAGATGCTGTTGATTAAATCAGCATTAACAGAGGCATTTGTGAAGCTGAGGAGCAAAACTGTACACTACCAGCTTGGTCCCACTGATCCCCAAACCCATAGGAGATAAAAATGTCTGCAGATGTGGGGAAGCTTCTCTATAGCCTGGACCTCTTCTCAGTTCCTGCTAAGGGACGTCTTCAGAGCCATTGCCACCAGATGTGGGTCCCAAACGCTGTCACTACACAGAAAGACACACCTCCCAAGTGGGTAACATGAAGACAGGAATTGCAATTTATTTTCTATGCATCTACATAATTCTGGTCACAAAGGCAACCATGATTCAGAAGTGGGAGGCCATAATTAATGCTCAGTATGAAAACAGACAGACCAAACTACTCCTACTCTAGCTGATGCTTTAGAAAAATTGGGCCCACCAAAGAATGACAAATTCCAGAGTGGAAAGCTGAGAAATCTCTTGGGTGACCCTTTTTTCCCCCTCAAATAAAAGGCAGAATTTAAAACCTAAAGCCATTATTTGCTTACAATTACCGTGAATACCTTTCTGGGATTTTCAGGGAACTCTGTCTTACAATTCTCTCCTTTACAGTGAGAAATTGAACAATTCCCAGGATTATGAAAACAGAAGGAATTTGCCGAGTTATATCATATCCAAATGATAATGGAATCATTTAAATTCAAGGGAGTCAATTTTTCCATTTTAACATTCTCTTTAGGATACCCCACCCTTTTCTGCAGACTTGCTAAAATCTCATTCCTTCCATCTGAACTGCTCCCAGAAAAAAATGGAAGTAACTATTTTCCTCAGCAAAAGCTGACTCGGGAGAAAACATTATCCTTTTGAACATAGTACACAGCATGCTATCTTATCAGAAGCTGGTTGAAAATATCTTAGAGGCATTTTCTTTGTTCAGTGTAGTTACAGGGAGCTTTAAAACTGTTCAATCACTGACAGGCTGTTTCTTTTCAGAAGGATTTTACTATCTGCCTTCCATTTGATCCCACACTACATAGTATGTGGATGTTTCTGCATGTCCAACCAACATATCTAGACACAGATGGCTCTGTCTCTAGGAACAGTGGTGGTGGTAAGATGAGAAAAGACTAGTCATGAATTTTATTCCACTGTTGCAACTGTGTGTGCAACTCAATGTAGAAAGCAGGGTTCATTCTGAAAGTACTCTTAAAACTGCCATTAGCTCTGGCATATTTAGAAAACCATCTGGCTATTAAGCATCAGGTCTCTTCTTGTCAGGCAAGCTGAGGTGACCACTACAAAGATTGATACATATATTTGGAGGAAGCCAGTGCCAGGTCAATATGCATAACCAGATCTTTGGAAACAGATTTTGGTTGTGGGGCCTTTCCCTCTCCTTCTCACTTCTGCAAGCCCTGTAGAAGAAATATGGAAAGTGCCAGGCAATAAACACTTGAGCAGCCTGAGGCACAGTGCCTCCATTCCCATCTTTTTCTCCAAGATGGGTGTCAAAATGTAGAGCCTGACTTTACACAGAATTATATCATTTTTCCACATACTTCTGTAGGAGCCTTTACTGCTTTTCCAAGGGCAAAGTTGATGGTGGCCAGAGAGCGAGCTCATCAGCTATCTTGGATGTCTAAAACTGAATAAATAACTTGCTTCTCAGAGGTACAAAGCAGTGCACCCCTGCTTTGAGCATCAGCTGGAGCCTTGAGAAACAAGGACCTCAGAAAATTAGGGCATTCATGGCAACTCAGAGAGCAGTAAAAAATATTTGCCAATAGCAGCCAAGACTCTAATGCTTACTTAGTATGGGCAATGTTGAGGCTTGTTCATCTTCCTATAAACATTAACAGTGTTAAAAAATATCTAGGAGGGCTTTTTGCTGAGTTTGTTTTCAGAAAGAAGAAGAAAGAGAGAAGAAGGAGTGGAGAGCATGAATACTTGTTGGTGCTTGTTTTCAGCATACTAACTGAACCAATTTCAGTAAAATTCCTCATTATCTCAACAAGCGAGACTAGAGATACTGTCAGCTCATAGATTTTGTCAGGACACACCCTAAAAATGGCAAGTGTTTGGCTAAACCTCTTATTAAAGTTGCCTTAAATGTATGTTCTCCTGTTTGTGAATGTTTGGTAAGGTAAAAATACATGCCATTCTGAAATGGACACTCTCTTTTGCAAATTCTGTGACCGGTAAAGAGACATTAACATTTCTACGGAAGACATTTGTACCCAGATATGGAAATGTGTCTACTTTGGATTGCCACCCTTTCCCCTACTGTGGTGTGCAATCCCTGCATGAGACATTTCTTGAGTTCTTACCCACACAAGCATACAAACACTTTATATTGCTACAACCAAGCATCAACCTATGTAAAAAGAACAGGAACATGGGTTAGTTGCAATATTGGCACATTTTCTCTTGAATCTCAATTTCTCTGAACCCCTGTAAAACAGATTAGTAATGCCTTCACCTTGCCAAGCTGTCTCTATGACCCACATCCACTCCTGCCTGCATCCCCCTCCTCTGCTGTAGTTTGGCTGGCATCTTTGTCCCCTGGACCAAACTGGTCACACACATTCCTTTTGGGAGTGACAGTCATCTGTTCTTCTCCTCCCAGCTACTGAAATCTCCTCCTGGTTCCAAAGCATGACAAATTCAGGCTGCCCTACATGGTCTGTGATTTTGTGATTTACATATCATATGGCTGCTCTTCACACATGAATGACTTTCATTTTACATTCAGCAAAATTCATAGGTTAAACCTTGCCCTTTTCATCCACGAAGGGGGAAACAGATATGAGTACTCAGCAACTGAGTGGAGAGGGAGAAGTGGTTGAGGGAGGGGGAAAGAGGAACAGCTTTATCATTCTTCTCTCATGCTGAGGTGTCTGCCTGATGTAAGGAAATATCCAACCAAGATAAAAATTTTAATGAATTTTATTCTATTGTTGCAATTTTTGTGTCCAATTTAAGTAATGCATAAAGCAAGGCCCTCTAAATAATGTACTCTTAAAACTGCCATTAGGTCTAGCATTTTCACAAGAAATGTGTCTGCCTACAAAGTCTCAGGCCTCTTCCTTTTAGGGAAGCTGCTGTAGCCACTACAAGTAACAATACATATTTTGGAAGGAGGCATTTTCTTGGTCATAGGCTGATGATCCTGGTTATCTGGTCTTATTAGTCCACTGGGAACAAGATATGTTCAGAATGAGTATTAAACAACAATTTTTTTTCCTTTTTCAGTAAAATAGGTGAATATCTTACAGTCAACAGCACAGCCTATAGGCATTAAAGGCTGTTTAACAGCCTGGTAGCTTTCCTCAGACAGCAGGGGCTGGAGTGGGGCATCCCTTTAGGATTTGCCTAGCTGATGATGTGCACATTTGGACAAGCCCTGCTCTGCCAGCTCATCCTCAGCCACCTCTAGCTAACCTGCTCACAGGCCTTTCCAAGCCTGAAGTGCCAATATAAACAAGATGAGCACTTGCCTTGTGTCTGCTGGCGTTTCAAAGAGGAATGAAACATCATTACAGGAATTAGCCACAAGCCAGAATTCATTGTTTTTTCAGCTATTAATTTTTTTTAAATAAAAAGTGATGCTTCATTTCAGGAAAGAATCTGGAAAAGCATTTGGAGACCTCGTCTCCAAATAAACTTCTTTTAGACTAAACTTTGAATGACAAGCTTCTGAATGAAGTGAGCTCTTCTAGCAATGTATAAGAGAACTGCCAGCAATAGCAAAATATGTTGTTCAGCTATAATTAGAGCAGCAGACTTAAACAATAAAGTTAGAAGTATTTGGGCTGTACCTGACAATTTAGAGGGATATTCGATCAGAAAATACTGTTTCATTGAGAGGATGTGAATGAGGGAGTACTGACAAACCCGTGCGATGTTCAAACTAACAGTATCTAGACAGCCTTGCTAAACACAAAATTCAACCCCAAATGGAAAGGAGCTTGTAGTACTAGGGCCTGTGTTAAGGCTAGTGAAGTTAAATCACACAGACAGATACTACATGTATGAGCAGCAGTATTGAAAAATCCAAGCTTCAGCTGGGCAACAGCCACTAGCCAATCTGACCTGCCAAGCTATTCCTAAAATGCCGTTAGCCCAGTATTAGGATACCAATGCCATTGTGATGTTAGAGAGCGATCAATTCAGCCTTGGTTATTAACAGAGAGTGCCATTATGCCAAATTCATAGACCAAACAAAATCTATAGTGCATAACAGGAACATAGTTACTTGTGTCACTGTGGAGGTTCATTTAAGTCTTGTGTGTGGGGAGGCTCTGCATCCTCTCAAATCAAGACATTACTCATGACTGTTTTCCTTCCAAGTAGTTAATCTGTATGAACCACCTCTGATAAGTGTTTGCACTTGCTCATTCATGTGCTGTCTTCCCCACAAAGGCTTTTACCAACTGATTTTAAGAGGAAATGCTTGTCAGGGCTGCACAGCCCAGCCTTTTGGGGCTGCTTTATCCTATGGGCTCGGTTCCCCCTTGGCCTTTGCCTGGCTGCAGGCAGATGGCAGTGGGGGTCTCTGGCAGCCGGTGAGCAGATGACAGGCTCCAGGTGCCTGTCTGCTCCAGCATGCTGCAAGGCAGCCAAACTGAGCTCCTCAGTGCCAGTCCTGTGGTATTCTGAGGATTGCTCTAAATCTGGGAAGGGGTTAATCAGACTGTAGCTCCCTGTGATGTGTCTGCAGCCTTAGAAAGCTGATTAGTATTTTCTTCAGGAGTAAGACCTCAATGTAGTCACTCCCAGCAGCCTATTCAATTATTTTTTAAGGGCTTCAGTATCACATATCTGCAGCATACAATCTTACATTAACCAAATTTCATTTGTATTATTTACAGAAGCAGTGAAATTAAAAGATACCATAGGCACATCAAATTGTAGGAGGTACCAAGCCGTGAACTGTATTTTGTGCTGCTTTATATCCCAGACTGTGTCAAATCACAAGACCTTTAGATATGTAAGAGCAGGAATGACCCCACTCTGGAGAGACATGGGAGTTGGTTGCAGCAAAGGGATTTTAAATCTGTTTCCCAGAAGTTTGGGGATTGTGAAGATTAAATGTTGCTTTGGAATCATCTTTCTGTTGTCTGAGGCGTTCAGTCCAGTGCCTTGACCAGACACCACATGCTGCTTGTTCCCTGTGGCAAACCTTTCACACTTGGCAGCTTGCAGAAAAAAACAGAATACATTTGCTGGAACTTTACACATACATTAATTCTTGGCCAGAGTTAAAGGAAAATCAAAGCAATAATTCAATGGATAAAACGTTAAACCATTGAAAAGGGGAGCTTCTAATAAAACTGATGATTTAATCCATATCAGCAAATTGCCCATAGCTGGACCATAGAATTGTCATGGCAAATAGTCCAGTGTGGAGATTTTAGTCTCTGGGTCAAAAGCACTGGTGTTTCCCATCACCCTCAGAAACACAATGCATAGCTCAGTCTGTGGTAATAGAAGGACCGATCACTTTCAGGTGAGGGCATAAAACACCTCAGCCTGTCCTCCACAGGGGAAAGGGAGACAGAACTCCCTCAAAACCAGCTGCTAGTGAGGAATGCAGTCTAAGATACCCTGCTGTGAAAGTGGTTTGTTTGCACAATAGTCTTATGAAAGATGGCCTACTATATAGCTGTTGGGATTTCATTGTTGGTCTTCTACAGCCAGTGGGGATTTAACCTTTAGGTCCTCAGATGCTCCCTAGTGCAGCAATCTTTGTCCTCAGTAACCTCACCAGCCATGGCACTTCTCATCCAACAAACATTTGGAAATTCCAGCCTGATTTCTCAAGAACTCCTAAAAAGTGACTGAAGCAATATCCCCAAGTCAGAGATAATCACCAATGCCTTCCTGCTTGCAGAAAGGAGCTTTAAAACTTAGTCACACAATAGTTCATGTAACTTGGCTACTGGTGGGGGCAATGGGAAGGGATAGTCAACCTAAGTAGTGGTTTATTGTGGAAAGGAGGAGAAACTGTTGAAATCCATCCCAGAAAATTTGTGCAGCCTGAGTGGGGTCCTATACATAAACAGACTCCTATTGTTAAGCTCTGGGGTAAAAAGCACTTTAACCTCAGGCAGACAAGGGAAAAATGCTAGACTGGACCTTTCTGTCTATTGGTCTGTGGGGTGAGATACTACACTGTGTTAGCTAAGGAATGTTCTCAACTTGGGTTCATCAAGCAGAGATGAATCTGCACTATAAATCTGAGTCCATCCCAGACAAGATGACTTAACTCCTTTAGAGCTTGCTGATATTTCTGCTTTTTATCTACCAGAGGGCATAATCTTTTCAAATTCCAGGCAGAAGTTTCCCAGAATCTCAGCAATATTTCCTCCTTTCCACACTAATTAACTCAAACAAAAGTATCTTCCCACATGTCTTGGTGCAAGGAGAGCCAAGTGTTAAGTTGCTCAGCCTTCCAGCTATGTTCTTACACTGTGGAACATGTGCTGTTATTGCAGATCCAAACACCACTTCAACACCTTTCTTCCCAGATTCAAAAGCCATTCATAGTGGGGCTCAGAACAAGCCTGTGGAAGTTTGCTAATGCTCAGGTAAAATTTAAATGAATTGAATAATGTTCCTTTGGTGTGCTTTGAAAGGTTTTGATTAGAACTGCTTAAGCAAAAAAGATCTTTTCTTTAACTCTTGTGCATTGCTACTTCCTCAGGAGAGACTTGGAATAAATTTTCCAGATATAGATGACTATGTTTGTATTGGAGTGTTGCACATCTTCTACATGGCTAAGAAGTCCAGATGTAGCTGGCATTATTTTCATTCTCCAAGCTGTTAAATACATCATCTTCTAGACAAAAAAAGTTATTGGTACTTTGCAGACCCTGTGTAAAAATAATCAGATGTCATAACCATGAGAAAGAACTCAAGGCCACATCCAACTCTGAATTTATGCTGCAAATTATACTTGAAACTTCATGATGTTGGGATCCTTATGACGGGTTCATTCCTGCTAGGCAGAGGGCTGGCTGCAAAGGTCATTTGTGCCAGGAGTTGTCAGAGCTCCCAAGCAGCCTTCTGGGGCAGCTTGGAGGAACTAAATTGCACTGGGGGTAAGTTGGGTAGATGTGGAAGGACAGCTGTTGTGGAAGAGCTGTTAAGCAAGAAACCTCAACACTATCAAATCCAGACAGCCAAAGTGGCAGAATCTGTTCAAAATGGCATTGATTTAGGAAGGGAGATAAAACTACAAAAACATTTCCTTCTAACTATCATACATGTAAGGCCTACTTCTGGAAAAGATTTCTCGTCACCCAGTCTAGAATTCAGCCCTCATTTTGAAATGTAAAAAGAGGTGTTTTCTCACTGTCCAGAAATATTTTGCCCAGTCCAGAATTCAGAAAATCCTGTTATACAACACTTAGGAGATGGGTGTCTGTCTGACCTTTAGAAAGCAGAATTAACAGAAGTCATATCAGTCAGAGGTATTTAAAAGCAAAATTAGCGGCATGGAATCCTGTGGAGTGACCTGATAGGGCAGCATGTGTTTGCTTTACAGCTTGACCTTCCGGCACTAGAAGTTTAAACAAATTCAGAGATTCTCACTGGCCTTGGTTCTCAGCTTCTCTTATCCTATGTCACTTCTCACAAGCCGTGAAAATAATTATATGTGCAATGGAAAATTGCAATTTTTCTTCCCTGTGACTTTTCCCCATAATGTAAATCTACTATTTGCCTAAAAACCAACAGGGAGCAAAAGTTAAAGTCAGATTGTATTTTTCTTCTGTTCAGGGCAAATTAATTATCAATCAGAAAAACCAAAATCAAATTAAGTGAGTTACTCCTGAATTTGTTTTAACCATAATCACACATGGCACTGTAGGGAATTGCCAGAACTAGACAGGTAAATAAATGCGCAGAGCTTTCAGAAGACAGTGCAAAGTAAACACATAAAGAAACCAGAGATCAGGGACACAGTACTAGGTCTCCTGGGAAACTTATTAATGAAGGTGAAAGGATTAAAAAGAAGAGGAAAAAGAATCTTAATGCTTACTTTTCACTCTCCCTCTCCCCAAGACTTCTTCAGGGAAGGTTTTTGAAAGTTTGAACACACTCAAACCTAAGGGGACAGAATTAGGAATCTGATCTGGCATCCTGTTTCAGGGACTTTCTATGATCAATGGAGCTGACATGACTGCTCTCACACATTACATCTTACGGTAATATTATTGCAGCTGTGAAGAAATCCCAGTGTCTGTATTTCTGAATGATTAGAGATGGACATCATGCCCTGGATATAACCTTTTGGTATGGCATGTAGTAAACTGTAAATCTACCATGACAATCAGGAACAGAATTTCAAATCAAAAACTGTTGGTTTTAATTGCTCAACACTCAATGATACTGATAGGAATGTGGCAGTCGAAGCAGAATATAAAGCTCTGAATACATGCCAGTCTTCAAGTCCTCACTGTGTCAAAATCATCCCATTTTACTGAATTCAGCATTGGCATTCACGACCAAAACTATTTAGGCACACACACTCAACTCCAATTTAATGTGAGTGATGACTGCAGTCCGCCATAGGATTTCCATTAAAACATATTGAAAAGATGGGTCTTATCTCTTTCTCTGTTTAGCAACAAAGCTAGACATGACAGTTAAAAAAATGCATTTGTCTCACTAAAATATTCTCAGATACAGTTATAACCTTGTTTCCTAAACTGCAATTAGCTGGAAGAAAATAATCTTTAATTCTCTCCATTATCTTTGGACTTTCTCTGGGAACCACATTTATCACAAACACTATTCCGAATGAGGCAGAAACACCGTTAGAGTACTTCTGGTGAATAGTTAACAACAATACTAAGAATTAGTACTAGCAGGGGTATTTCCCCCCCACTGTTAGATCACAGATTGATTTTCTTCTGCCTTGACTTTCTTCCTTTAATAAATATTAACAATTTTGAGCCACTTTTGAGTTGATTGGGAAAAAAAAAATTCAGTATCCCCTAATGATGGCTTTGTTAGAAATGATAACCTCTCAGAGTGAATTAGCTTCAGACAAGTAATGAATAACTAGGGAAGCTGAGAAGACCTTTTTCCTCCCCACAAAGTATTCATACACCCACAAACACAGAGAGTAAAATGTTCATTGCTTATCTCTTCTGCCTTTCTCATAAATGTAATTAATTATTTCCCTCATTTGTCCCTGAGAAAGATTACCTTCTCAGGCAGAAACAGCAAAGAAGAAAAACATAGTTGTACTCTTATATCTTCTAAATGCCTGTTATGTGAGCAGCTTAAGAGTCAGAATATACAGAAAGGTTTTGTTTGGGTTTTTTTTCCCACTATACTTCTGGCACCATCACTCTGGTGTGTCATTTCCACTCATCTGCTAAAACAGACACACAATCTGCTGCACACTTTGTGTGTCTGAAACAAAGGGCTCCGCTGGGCAACCAGGATGCAGAGTACCCAGCACATCTATCCCATGCTCCCAGGAGAGGACAAGTGATACAACAGAGTTTTTCCATCCAGAGATCTAATTTCATCACTTGTTATTAACTGTACAGAGCTGCTCCGAATTGTGTAATTCATCAATTACAATAATCATTCATTGAGTTACAATAATAGTTTCTGATCCTACTCTCCATATCCCCCCCTTTTATTTTACAGCTAGAGAGTCTACCTAGCAGCAGTTTCAGGGGTTCATTATTATTCAAAGTGAAGTTTAATACCTAAGATAGAAAGCTGTTTTTCTTTTTGAATCAAATCTGGCTGACATTTACTTAGTCGTTTCTCAGATCTACAAGTAAAACAAGAGAAGTAGCTTTGTTATTTCAGTCTGCTTTTATAATTTTTCTAGTCCAGCTTGAATTAAAAAACAAACAGGAAGCCCATATACTGGGCTTTGCAAATGAAAAGCCCTTTGAACAGCTAAAATGATAGACTAAATTCAGGGGTTATATGTCAAGTGGTTCAAGATTTTCATCAGAGATAGACACAAGAGTCTGAACCTAAAATCCCAGCTCTGCTTAAATTAAAGCCAAAGACTCATGATCATTTCAGCCCAAGATCATGTAAACCAGTCAAGAAGAAGGAGGAGCTCTTCTGCAAGTTAAGTTAAGTTGGAAGGAGTCTAAATTAAACATCCTTGTGTGATACTCTGTTGTGAAAGATGTCCCCAGAAGGCACCAAACAACCCCAAACAAAGCTAGGGCTTTAGTGAGATCAAAGGTCTACGGAATTTCGTAGATAATAATAATTATATAAAATATTAAAGTCATTTTTAGAGCACAATGAAAATTTCACTCTGTTACTATAAACTACAGATGGATTTAAAATTAATGGAATTAATTCAAGAGTTTTCTATTACATGCTGTAATTTTTCCACAACACTGTTGCTATTATCTGAGACTTGGCTGGATGACTCACAAATACTGGAAGTGACTCATGCTTTCCACTGAGATCACCATTAGGACAGGTAAACCCTGAAGAAAGGTGCTTCTGGCAGGTATGCAGAGACAGTGATTCATGCATGAAGGCAGGAGACAGATGTTTTCCCAGCTGAACGCTCTTGGTCATTTTGGCCATGTCAGAACAAGGCAATTGCAGCGATTGCAGTGTGGAGACCAGCCAGGCAAGGCTCCAATCTGTTTGAGGAGGCAAGGGTTCCTCATTTTTGCTGTTCTACTATAGCATTCAATATCACTTTGACCTTTTTGATAACTTTACAGAATCACTGCCCACTAATGATCATGCTATAGGCATCAAAAGTTTTACTAGAGAAAAATGGTTGGCATTACCTCCAACTATGAGGACATAATAGATGCAACAGAGACCAGTGCTCACCTGGGCATCATACTGGAAACTCACCAAGCCTAGCACACCGTGCTAGCACAGAAAGATGACCTCCTTTCCTCTTCTCCTAGTAATTAATGCAGAGGAGGAAAATTAGGACATGGATTATGATGATTCCCCATGAGTTAAAATATGGACTCTCTGGAAAGTGGTACAGCATACAGGATCTGTAACTTGAGAGGCCTTTTGTCCTGACCGGAAAAAAAAAATACCGTCTGTGTAAGATGGCAGAAAAATCCCTTGATCTCAGTTTCTGAAACATGTAGTAGAAGACAGGTACTTTCCTGTGGTGTAAATGGGTACTTCCAGCACCTGTCTTGGATTCCCAAATGGTAGTAGCTTGAGTGAGTTGCACTAGTGGTACACCACATATAGATTTTGCCATATAGTTTTATTTTCCTACTGGCAAGAAAATACAGGTAAAATATGTTAAAAACACAGTGAAAATATTCTCACATAGCGACTGAGAAACTGAGAAAGAGCAAGACACATAGAAGACATATTTTCTGCATGAAGTAACTGTTCTTTCAACTTAAAAAAATTCTTTGGGGCTCAATGAGGAATTTCAATAGGAATCCGAAATGTTTGATTTCCCTTGAGCGTGTTCATTAAGCATGTACAGGCAGAATTTCAAACATACTCACTTCTCAACAACTCCTATTAAGAATAATGAAACTGGCTGTATGCTAAACAAATTTAAGATGCAGCAGGAACAGGATAAGGAAGCAAAGCCTTCACAAGCACAGCAGTGCCAAGGATCTGCCACTGAGCTCAGCAGTGCCTCTTCTTGGCCTGTTCTCTTATGTCGGCGCTACTGGAAACCGTTGTCAGATGAGGCAAACATTGTGAGCTGGTTTCTCACTGCAGTCATGCAGCACCTAACCCTGAGAAACTATGGAAAACTATGTCATTATTTGGCTTCATCATATTTACATTGATCTGACATGTACACAGAGGAATGGGAACCGGGCCCTGAAACTTCACATGCCGTGTGGGGAAGGAAAGTCACTTGTTGAACACCAACAGCATGTTTGATGAGTGCCAAGAATCACAATATATTAATAACATTTTCTCTGTGGCATTAAGAAGCTTGGAATTAGATCCAAAAGAGCAAACAAGTTGCTTGGAAAAAATGTTGTGCACTTTCACTGCTGTCGTATGTCACCCTGCCAGCATGACTGATCCTACAGAAGATGAGCCAAAATAAAGAGTGGGTGATTTGCTTTGCAATGAGGACAATAAAATATATTTGCTATTAGACACAAGCCATAAAGATGAAAAGAAACGGGGCATGAAAAAAAGAAGGTTATGAAATATTTGTATTTCTTGCAAATGCTCAAAAATATAATGAAATAATTAATGTCTGATTGAAATTATGTCCATAAATGGTGGGTAATGTAATCTGCTGACAGCAACTGTTTTCCCAGACTGACAGAGCTAAATTGATAGATGCCCCATTTAAGTTAAAACAATGCCCACCAAAAGGTTTGCGTTATCTTAATTGAACTTGGTGCAAAGGGGGAAGGGAAGAGCAGAAGAAAAAAAAGAAAGATAACCACACTTTAATTAAATTGACACAACTATGCTCTTAGACATGCCACCCTGAGTTCCTGGATTTAACAATTCTCCTTGTTGTACTTGAGTTTAGAAGAATATCTTCATTTATGCCACCCAATACACAGGCACAGTTGCTGCTGAAGCCCTTTAATGGGCAACCTCTTAGAATGCTGCTCAGTGCATGCTCCAAAGGGCCAAGTTCAAACAGGGTAATAAACCCTGTGAATGGGGAAAGGAAGAAGAGAGTAAACAATATTTTAAGTGATTAAAGGGAACAACCAAAAATATTTCAGATCAAATAAAGGCTTAAATAAATAACAGAGGACCAATAGTGTCAATGAATGGCAGTAATAAGTTGATCTCTGTGATCCTAGGAGATGGGGAGATGGGAATAAGTATCCCTTCACATCACAAAGTGGCTGTGAAGATAAGACTATTGCAATCTGCAAGGCATTCAGGTACAAGAATGATGGAGGTCATATTAACTTACAAAGATAAAAGTGTGGTAACCTAGAAAATAACCCAAAACAACAAAAAACAGATTTGTGATTGCAGCTGGTATGGGGCCTTCTCTGTAGTTACAACTTTTCTGCAAATGAGACCCAAACTGCCACCAGCTAATGTTTGCAAACATCCACTCTATCCTTTACATTATGGTTACAGGTGGTTATGAGAGAGCAAGTTGCAGCAGCAGTCCTAGCTAGTTCTTAGCTAGGCTCTACAGCCAACATAAAGCATGTTAAAGCAGAGCTGCTTCAGCAGACCATGAAATGTGTAATAGAAGTCCTTTCGTGTTCCAGATACTGGTACCTTCCTGATAGTTTAAACTCCCGGATTCCATCCCACAGTGCAAAACTGGAACCACTTTAATAAAAACACTGACGCAGTCTCATTGACTGAGCTATTGAATGTGCAGTTTAGTGCTGTAACTACCTACATACTGATACACAAACTTTGTGTAAGGTTTTCCTGGAGTCCTGTAGGCTTATAAAAACTGGTATATATGCCACATATATGTAAATATGGACAAATACACAGGAGAATCCATTTATAGAATTTGAATTTTACTTGGAGATCCAATAATCTGGGAGAAGTTCTTTGGTTTTGCCATTTTACTTATTTTACTGCTTTTTTGTGAGGGACATTCTAAGGTTATGTACTCATTTCAGCCTTCCTCTATTAATTCCTATTTTTATCTTAGTCCTCCTTCCTGCTGCATATAAAAACAAAGGACAAACATGTTAATAGCACCGAGAGATACCGAACGGATATTTAAGGTGATTAACAGGCACGCACACCTGGTCCCTCACATTAACCCATATCACCATGTTCCATGAGGTTCCATTATACGACATGCCATAAAAAAAGGTTACCAGGCCAGAAACCAAATTACTAAACATTTAGGTCTGATTTTTACATTTACCCAGCTGTAACTCATACCAAGTCAAAATTTACTGCAGCAAGATGAAGTAGGGGAAAAGAAAAGGAAAAACAAAGCAATTCAGAAGAGACACTAATTATCTTTTGCAGTTCAAGCAGGAGAGATGCATAAGCAGGGAATTATCTATGTTACATTCAGGGACAGTACCTTTTAATAAAAGGCCACAAGTTACTATGTAAGACAATCAAGTAAAGAAAAGATCCATAGTGAAGCTGCAATTATATTCTGATTTGACTTGAGTGTGGAATCGGGGACAAATTGCTCATGGGAAGTTTTGGCATCTGTCTCAAAAATGTATTTAAAACAAAGATGAGTTTCAGCTGCAAAGCATGAACTTGGATTTCCCCAAAGCTCACAGATGTTTGACTCCAAGGTTTGGTTCAAGTGCATCTATATGTAAAGAGTTGAATTAACCCATTAAGATTCACTCTAGCTGTTATTTTAAACCTGTTTTGAAAAGTAACATAAAAAAAGGAATTTGAGCATCTACAGTTTAAGACAAACAGTTGACCTCTAAATCAAATTAAGGTGCATCCAACCAGGTCTGAATAATGACAAAAAATTGCACCCCTACCTCCCAAAAGTCACTTTTAGTCAAATAACTTGGTATGCAGTCACTGATTATTTAATTTGCACATTAAGATTTCCACAGTTGCTTTGGGGAGTGACAGCTCCTTTGGCATTTGATTTGCCTTCCACACAACACTTTTTGCTTTTGTTCCCTATATCCATTCTTCAGAATGTGTTCAGCCTGCTCTCTGATTCTTCTTATTTGTACCTTTAATGCAAAACAGAAGCCAAAAGCAACTACCACAACCATGTTCTGAGGAACAGAGGGCTGCACCTAGGAACAGCTGGGGAGAAGTGAGGAGAAGATGTCATAGGGAATAACAAGAACAGTATTTCTTTTTGATCTAGCCATTGCCAGAGGGACTCACAAGCCCAGGAATGTGCAGCAGCTGATGAGGGTCAAAGCTACTGCCATTCAGAATGCCCAGCCCATCCCAGTGCTACAGAGGTGATTGGGATTGCTTGCTGCTGCCCTCAGCAAAAACAGTGTGTGCTGTGTTCAGAGACAAGAAATCAAGATTATAAATCAGAAATATTTTGAATAAAGCAACTGTTGCTTGTTCAGCCCTATGGAATTAAAATCTCTCTCTAGGTAACCATATAAACAGCTTATGGTTTTTCCTTCAGGTAATGGAGCACAAATCCATTTACACTCTGAACTGTTTTGAGTCACAAAGACCTAGAGCCAAGGATTTCTCTTCCATTAGCCTTATCGTGGATGCAGGTCACAGCTCTGCTCCAAACGTGACACTCCCATTACTCAAGACATGCCTCCCTCATGCTCCCATGGAATGAGTAAAAGCCTTTTCTTTAGCTGCCATCAGTCAATAAACAGCTGCAGTTTGCCATTCTTTTCTCATCTTACCATTTTCTTCTTTCTGTTCTGACCTTAGATATCTTCAAGGCCTTCATGTGGCAAAGTGTGTGGCCTAATCCTCCTCCTGCTGCCTACATGCTGTGAAAGTCCCATGATGGCATTTCACTTCTGCTCCTGGTGCCATGTTCCTAGAAATAACCCCACTGAACACCTGTGGTCCATCTGCTGGTGGCCATTTACGCTGTAGATTTCTAAACTCAGAAAATATCACCTAAACATCTCACTGCTTGAGAGATTTTAAGAAAACAGCATGGCCTCTGTGGCTACTACTACTCTAAGTAAAAAAAAAAAACATCACGGGATCATTGGATAAATGAAGTGTGGCAGCCTATCACTCAGTTTTCAGTGGATCAGTCCTGTCTCAGCATCAGGATACTTGACATCTCTTACCAGGAAGTGGCAAAGAGCATTCAGGGAGCACACTAGAGCCTACACACCAGCTCCAGCAGATACAGCTTTCCTCTTGCAGCTGGGCTCTGGTAAGCCCTTTGCATATTACCCCTCACCTTCTGCTGTGGGACAGCAAGGACAGCCCTCAATCCCAGGACTGACATCCCAAGACCAAGAAGTCCTGGACGCTGACACAGCCCTGTTCACAGTGTGCAAGCCATACTGGCACTCCCCTCATTTCCAAAGAGGACGGGCCAAACCTGTCAGATTATACTTCTCTGACACCACCACTCTCAGAGGAGTAGCCTTGGCTTGTCACAAGTAAATAAACCTTGAAGAACTGGAGAATGGCCAGATGTGAATCTTCCCTACTTATTCCAGGATCCATTTGGCTTAAAATCTCACCAAAATGTTTGTGGCAGCTATTTCTGCACAGCACTTCTCTGCTTCAGAACTATTTGCTGTTATCTCATCCCAGTCCTCATGGTCTGCATGAGTAACTTCCATTAGCAAGGGACACTATCTTGCTTTGACACCTGACTGATTTTTTTCAGTTTCTTCGTTCAATATTAGACAGAGGTATTTAGGAGCAGTACTCAATTAGTAGAACTGTGTCAAGTTCAATTTCTTCATGGCAGTCTTTATAAGTCACCTCTTGGTAATACTGAGTGTGGCATACTGCCTCAAGCTCTATGAAGAATGCAGATATGTGGATCATCTCCAGAGAAACAAAAGATGGCTGGTTACTTATAACTTGAATTCTTTGAGGTATGCTATCTACGTGTTTGTTCTTTTTCTGCCTCTCTCACCTCACTCTTGACTATTTCTGCTCAACTCACACTTTCAGAAGAGCTGAAGGAAAGGACTTTCTCTCCAAGGCCACATGTACATATAAGAGGGGAACAGAAACTTAATCCACTATTGCTAAGGAAAAAGAACAGCTTAAATGCTGTGTCCTCTTGACTCACAATCATGAATACACAAAACAGACACAACATCTTAAGCAGCTTTGACTACAGGAAAATGGCACCACTTGGGCTTGAGAACATGTGATTTACAACACACAGAGTTGCTTAGATATCCTCAAATTTATTAAATATTTTTATTCCTATCCTACAAGAAGAAGAAACAATGCAAGGTTGTCTCAACTTTTACCACAATCTTTCTAATTTTGTCCAGTGTGGCTGTAAATGTCAAAGATGTTGCATATTCGGTAAGATAGCTAAGATATTCCTGGCTTATACAGCTATGTAAGCACAGATTTTGAAGAAATTATATTACATTTGGAGTCACTTCAAGTCTAATTTTTCAATGGAATGGTTATTTCAGAGTGAAGGAACTAAAGTAGAAAAGAGGGCACAAAGCTGTCAGCATTGCTGACCTGTCATACCTATGCTTATGATTCTTACATGTTTACATTACAAATATTTGTAAGTGGTCCTGTTGAAACCTTGTGTTTTGGAAACATCAGCAAATCTTTACATTTTGAGTGAAAATAGAATCCCACTTTGGTGACTGAATAAGTAATGGAATGACAGGGAAACAATCCTCTATATCTCCTTTAGCCTAACTGACCATTTGCCAGACTGTCATTTGTCAGACTTTCAACTTCCAGTTTCTCCTATTGGCATGGATTACACACTGGGAAGTATAATTAGGAAAATGCTCCTGTGGAATAATTTTGGGTGCGGGACCCTACTGAAAAATACCTCAAGCTTCTAAAAAAGTAAGAACAAAATGGTATTTTTTAACAAGAGCTACATGGTGAGACAGGCCCATGGTATTGCCCTCCTTACTTTTTTTTTTACCTTATCTTAGGCACATACCTTTTCTTAGGTATTATATAGTACCATGCTTTCCCCTTTCCAACTGCTCTTGGCAAGAAAACATAGCTAATCCAGGCCTACAGCAAATCTTGAGAGGCTCAGACATTTTCCCAGAGGAACAACACTCTAATCTGGCTGAGGCACATGAAAGTTTGGGTATTTCTAGGGTCTCTGCGTTCCAAGAAAAATAAAGTAGCAAACTCTTACACACACCTGCTCCACTCAAGTGCTGGCAAGTCATCAAGCCTCTCTTCTCGTAGGGAGACTTGGATAAGCAGCAGTCTTCCTTGGACTCCAATTGTTCTGGAGATAGAGGGTAAGGACCCAACCACCCTACCTAGCTGCCAGTCCCAGTGCTGTGACCTCCAGTTCCATCCCGGAAACCTGCATAGAAGGTTTTGCTGCCTGACTACAGGTTTAGTCATCATCTTATTTATACTGTTGATGAGTAAATGAATTTTGTTTATGTCAGCACCATCTCCCTTGCCAAGAGCAGTAACAATACACATCTATTGGAAAATAAGGGCACACATTTCCATAGAAAGAAAGAAAGAAATAGCTTGCTGTTGACTCTTCCTTATAATTTTGGTTACTTCACGGTAAATGCCACACCCAATAATATGTGCAATAGATTTTGCCAGTTGCTGATCTTCAAGTTCTTGTAGGATATAATGTCCAATTGGAAGGTAACCCCAACTAAAGATATGCAAATAAATGGAATCTTCATCTTAATGCCTACTTTCAGTGCCTTGCCCTCTGTTAAAAAGAAAAATAAAGAAAATAAATTCCTCCATTAGCATGTGAGTTAGAAGGAAATATTTTGTTGCTTTTTCTGGGTAAAAATTTTCCTGAGAAATTTTGAAAGAAATTGTTCGACATTTTAATTTTGAATAAACTGAAAACACGTTTTAATTTCTGAGATTTTTATCTTCTGTTTGTTGTTATCAAGTCCTTTTTAATGAATAGCGAGAATCCTGTTTGAAACAGTACATCTGTTTCAAAACACTAGTGATTGGGGATCACTTGCCCATGTGTCAAATTGTTCAGTACAGACTTTTGGGCAAGAGCAGCCCCCCAGTGGACCATACTGACTAATTCTCCCCAGTTCATATAGATACCATAGCAGAAGCTCTCCATTGACTCAGGAGCCTTTTAATATCTTTTTTCTGGAATGTTGTTTTATTTCCTTGTTGATCATGTGGTTAGTTTAGATGCATTCAGCAGTGTGGTAGCATTTTCTTCCTCTCAGTTTTCTAGACCAGACATAACCAAATAAATCACTGCTGAGAAGAGTTTGATATTCTCTGTGACATTCAGACAAGACTTGCTAGAAAGGTTAAATTCTGTTTTCTCCCCTTTCAATAAGTATATCCCCCTCTTGTAAGCTACAGCTTTTAATTATTTTCACCCTCATGGGCTTGTACACAAACAGGAATGTACACTTTGGAGCATCCAGCCAAGAGGGGCCAACTTTCTAACCTGAAGTTGACTCATTGCTGAGTCAACTGGTAATATCAAAGACACTCAATGAAGTGAATCCACCAGCACTGAATGCTTATTACACCAAAAAAGTCAGTTTCTGTTAATCATAAAAGCAGTTGTCACCTAGGTAGTGTAGACACTTTACCAAATTTCCTTCTTATGAAGAAATAGATATATCATATAATCTTCTCCATGTTTTGCAGGGCAACTTCCCTGACAAAATAGGTATTAAACATGAGTTATGGGATTAAATAGAGACTAGCACCATCATATACTTTCCTTTGCTGCACAGCCAAATTCAATTTTGTGTTGTTGACCCTCGCAGCCAAAATAAACGTACAGCTGGGATGAAGTTGGCTGGTGACTCCTGTTCGCTTAGCTTTGCCAGGGTTAAGGATGCTTGGAGTACTGCAGAGGCGCTGACTGCAAGTCTCCAGGGCAAATGCCTTTTGCAGAGGCATACTTGAGTGACAAAGTACACTGAGCATTGAAGTAAACAATGCAAAATAACTATAAAACAGACACCTGGAAGATGGGGAACAGATCAGGACCTGAAAAGAGACGCCCTTTTCTCCTGTATCCTTCCAGTGTCTGTGGTGTTCTCTCCCTCCAGTGGCACAAAGCTGGATGTAGCAAAGCTGAAACTATGGATAATACCATGCTTGTTAAAGTTCCAGATGAACTTCTGTTTTCCTTTTTACATTTTACTTGAGGAAACCTCATGCTTACCTATAGTCTTCTCATTTCAAGGTTACAACAGAGCTAACGTCCCCGCAGCACTGGATCTTAATTCTTGGGAATATATGCCTCACTTTGGTCCATGCAGCTTTCGTGAGTCATATTGCATCCCTTTCGTGTGCCTCTTCTCTAAAGGCAGATGGGCATGAGCCCCAAACCAAACTCAGTTTTCAGGCAAGGCATTTAAATTAATGAGAAGCAGCTTGCTTAATTGTTCCTCCTCATGCATATTCCAACCAGTTCTGGGGAGCATCAGAAAGCTGGAGCCACCTGTGGTTTAGGTGGCCAAATAATAAAGGCTCTCTAGTACCTTTCAGCTTGAAGAGAGTGCCAAAAATAAAATCAGACAAAGACCAAGCAGATCTCATGACACTGCTCATGACACATCCCTCTGTGGTCTACATTAATTCCTCACTTCCACTCTAGCCCAGAGCTAACCTGTCCACTTAGGTTATAACACTCTGCCAGTCTGACACTGCAATCACAGATACAGATGCTTCCTTCTCCCTGGCAATTTTACAATAGCAATTTCCCTTCAGCTGTTGGTATGGTGAGCATATGAAGAATACTTGACAAAACAGGTTCTTTAGGGTGGATGATTAGAAATACAAGTCATGCTGTGGGGATGCCCTGAGACTCACTGCCTCAGTTTCTTTGAAAAGACAGCACTTTCCTTAAATTGCAATTACAAGGTACTCAAAACAGATAATGGGCAACAGCCTTGCACACAGCAGTAACTCATTTAGAGAGCATTCTTCCTTTCCCTGGAGCTAATGCCACAGAGAAGCTGTTCCTTCCTTCTTTTGGATTGGTTTATTGTAATGCCCTTTTCTATTTTGATCAAGTTTATTGCCACAGAGGCAAGTTATTGTCTGAGTTATTTCACATGCCTAGTTTATACAGCACATGTTGAACCATGTCTTTGTTAGTGCTTCAGCATGTAGAAGCTTAGCTACAGCCCCAAGTGTTGCATCAATTGTCCCTATGAATTCTTTCGATATAAAAGAACTCACATCTTGTCTCAGGCATGCGTGCTTATCTCAAATAGCAATGTCATTGCCAACAGATAAGTAATGATATTTTGTGTTGCTCTTCTTGCCTTTTTGCTCTGCTTGGTGCTTTGTTTTGAACAGGTACAGTTACTCCTTTATATGGTGCTGAGTAGGGACTGAAATGTGTCACCATTCTACCTGTCCCTCCTGATGATGGAAGTCAAACTCCTTAGATAAAACAAGCCTAGCAGAGAAATAGAACTCTCAAATATCTGTTTTTGCTAGAAAGCATGGGGTACTGTAGGGTAGATTTGGCTTCAAACAGATCAGTAACAATGGAATCCAGTCCAGTGGCTGTCTTCTGTTGCTCTTCCTATGATGCCTACCCTTTCCAAGATGCCCAGCTACCTGCTCTGCTCTGACAGTGAGGAGTTCCCTGAGCATCACTAGCTTGGCCTCACTACCATCAGTGACAGCAGCACTTCTCCTAGTTCCGAGCACAAGATATGAGCAACTAACACAGGAGCCAAAGGATGTTTAGCCCCATAAAAAAAGCAACATAGCAAATATTTTCATAAGGTCTATGTACCATTGATGAATAGTCACACCAGGTTATAGGCTGAAGCCAGTGATCACACATGCAGGAGCAAGAGCTCACAGAGAAGCCCATGAATTTCCCTGGATAATTGCATTTCTATTATTACTCCAAATATTACTGAATTATTAGAGTCACTAAGCTTCATAGTCATCTGCAAAGAAAGACAAACTATTAAGGCAAGGCAATCGCTATTAAGTACCTTACAGCAATCCTTTGAAGGTTGTCATTGGAGAAGCAGAGGCTGGCTAAGGCCCTGCTGAACTGGTTTCGAGGAGCAGGGCAAAAATCCAGGAAAGCATAAAAAAAAAGGACTCTTGTTTCAGTGAGGACATAAGGCTCTTGGCCAAATGCAGAAATGGTGTAAATGTTTTGTATTATGCCAACATAAATGCAAGTCCTTGCCCCTCTTTCTCTTGAACAGAAATGCTATAGCAAGAAGACAAAAGTTCTGACAGATGATGAAGAAAGGAATGGCCTCATTTAAAAAATAATGATTTTGTATCAGATGATGGAGAGCAAGTTTGATACACACATTTTTCAGCATAGAATTGCAGTTTAAAGGACCTGTACTCAATTTGGTGGTCCTCTCTTCAGTCCCTCTGTGATCTTGGACTAGTCAGACATTGTGGTTCCCCTTTGGAAAAAGCAGCAGGCAGTGCTTCCCTGCCTCCCTCAGCGTTTGTGAGGATGTGCTCAGGCACAACGCTACAGGGGGGAAAAGACACCTGTAAGACAATGGGTCTGGGTGTTCCATAGCACCAATGCTTCCTTGCCATCTTCACTCTCCAAGGCACTTCTTAAACAGGAGATACAAATATCCCCTCTCTTGTAGATCAGATGTATTGATTACTTCAGGAGTTTTCATCCAGCACATAAAACTCTGTCACTCACTAAAAATCAATAAATGAAATTTTAAGACCAATTCTTTAATTATCTAGAAAAACCAAGTAATTTACTGGCAATCTCAATACAGCTTATGGTAAATGAATGTATTTTAACAACCAATGTCACTTTACATTTTCTGTTGCAACTTGGTACACTAGTGAGACAA
The DNA here is from genome assembly GCF_017590135.1 of Pyrgilauda ruficollis. Lineage (NCBI taxonomy): Eukaryota > Metazoa > Chordata > Aves > Passeriformes > Passeridae > Pyrgilauda > Pyrgilauda ruficollis. Next base: position 30,057,272 of record NW_024519206.1, on the reverse strand, counting down.
TAAATTCTTGAAATAGAACAGGCTAATCACAAAAGGGACTGTGATATATGAGATTTAAATTAATACTAGTAGTTGTACCTCACTCCTCAGTTGTACCTCACACAGGTTACATGTGTGCTTGCTGAGTTCAGTAGCAAAAGTGTCACCAAGGGTAATGACAGCTGGTCTGACAACCATTCACTGGTTAGTTGTGAGGCAGTACTTTGAGGGCCACAGCTACAGAAACCCCAGCTTTCTGTGGAGTCCTTGTTCTTCATTCTGAAATGGTACAACAGGAGTAGTTAGTTTTACTGTGCTGCCAGAGATCACTGGTGGAGACCATGGGCACTGCACTCATCAAGCTACAAAAGCAACTTGCCATATAGAATCAATGGAGTATGTTTGTTTAAGCAAGATTTTCTACACTAATTAAAATGGATACATGCCACTCAGATCTGAAATTAAAAAGCAACACAGAAATCCAGTCTATCATTATATTGCTTTGTTACTTCTGGGAATGTATTCCCATTCATAAAAGAGTCTTTGACATGCACAAATATCACGTAACACTCTGAATTGGAAGATCCTGTCTCTTCAGAAACTGGTTGAAGTACTTAAGGATGCAGAAAAGGAATAACTTCACCAAAAAAACCCGCTTTCTGCAGTTGTCTGTGCATTAACCTGGAGTAAAGAAGCAGGCATTTGATATCTGGAGCAATTCATCCTGACAGGACAGAATTAACTTAAGTAGTCTCATATCAGTCACCTTCAGATGCATGTGATGGATAAACCCCTCAGTGAGGAGGGTATGAGGAGTGCAAATGTTAGGTGTGTTGGTCAAACAGAATGCCCATTTTAGTAGCTGAGGAAGTCCTGAAAGCAAGCATTTGTCAGACATAACTTTTTTCCTAAAAATTGTGGTTCAGCCATAGTTGGTCACTGGCTGGCCCACTTTGCCTGTGTGTTATCCAGGCCCTCAAATTAAAGGCTGTGGTTTGTGGTAACACAACTGGGTGGGAAATCAATTCAGTAAAGAGATGAATCTTATCTTTAGTGTTTTAGAAACACACAAATTTTAATCCTGGGGATGTTAGGACTGCAGGATATGGGCACAGACAGAATGCTCTCAAGTACCTTAGCACAGGAGCAATGGCCAGCTCTCAAAAAGAAACAGCTGAGCCATTTACCCCAGCCAAGGAGTTGCTTTATTGAGGGTACAAAAGCTCTCTGCTTCCAAGCATGGCTCTTCTCTGCTCTCCTCCTTTAGAGTTTGCTTGCACACACCTTCAGCTTCTACATCCCAATGAGGATGGGGCGTGGCAGGAAACCAGATCTCCCTTCTTTCCTCCTGCACCTTCATCCCAGAGATGCCAGTGCAGAAATTCCTAAACTTCCGCAGAGCACCTCAGGCTGCTCACAGACCTCAAACACTGCTTTTATATACAAAGCTGCTTGCTGGGATGGTTAGCCAGCTTGAACTATGAATCAGCTTTATGCTGCTGTGTTTCCTCCAGAGGATTCACCTTTGGGGCAAGAATGCCATTTGTGTGTTTTGGCTTTCAATCCACACATTTGACAAGAGATGGTGTATGAAAGCAGGCTTCCCTTGTGATAATACCACCTTTTCTTCCTTCCACAGGGCAGCTAAGCTCACAATAAGAGCTAATGATCATCCTCCAATTATATCGACTTGTGAGAAAGAGAAAATATGAATTTAATTTTACAAACTTAGTTTTCTCATTTCTTGTCTGCACATGCCAAAGGAAGACAAGAATAATTTTCTCCCAGCTGACACCACACAGGATTTTTTATCTGTTGACACATATAAAGACCCAAGCAGTTCAACCATAGCTAATTTCCAGAACTGCAGGTGCAGAACCAGCCAGTCAGTACAACTAAAGCAGGCTGTAGAAGCTGCAAATTATATACATTAAGAGTTTTTTACATCTTCCAAAAAGCAGTGTGTTGTTTAAGTAACTTCTATCTAATCCCTTGGCTGTTACCTCCCACAAAACATCAAACAAATCCTTTATTAAAGAAGAAAAATCTCTTTTTTTCTCTAAATTGCCTTTTTTTTTTTTTTGAAAGGTGCTTCAGTTCACTGTATTTGACTTTCTGTATCTACTTCACAAATCCTTATATTTTAATTTTCATAGTGTGACCTTTCTTATTGTTAGTTGCTTCCATGTTAAAGGCCTTTTAGGAAAGGTAGATGTCTAATTGAACTTGACATACTTGCAGAGAATGTAAGCTCTGGCTTACATTGTACTGATCTCAGTTGTACCTTCAAAAGATGTTATCCATCAGTTCCCTCACCTCTCCTCCATCTTTCTGTATCAAAATCCACAGGTAGAAACCATTTATCATTGGCTATATCTGTCATATTGTTTCTCATGTCAAAGCAGGACTTGCATGAAATCAACTTGATGTGTTCTGTCATTAAATAATTTGATATTTATCCCATGCAAGAGAGAAGGAAAAATGGGAAAGGCTGTTATTGATCATTAGGCTCCATGGCCATGATTTCCTGTCTGGGCTAGAACAATTGGGTTTTATTAATTTTTATTTATTTATTTGTCCTTTTATTTACTGATGCAAGATGTATTCCTATATAATCTGTGACAACACAAAAGTATTACATTGATATTATAATACAAAATGAACAAACTATTTGATGAGTAAAAATTGCATGTGAACAGATGCAAGAAGGCACAAATCAAGGGTCATCCTTTAGACCTTTCTGAACAATTCTAAGCAAAAGTTATTTTCACACCCCTTTGATGTTCAAACACTATCTGTAGTATATACTATGCAGCTCTATGGTCTGAGGGGTAATTTGGATTTATGCAGTCTGCTAAAATCTTCCAGTGGGTGTCATCCCTAAATTTGAGCTATGTAAACACTCAAATGTTGTTACTTTTTAATCAAGGGCTATTATCTGCCAGGTTTGTTCTCCAAATGCCTGTCTCCTGCCTGTAGCAAGAAACAAATCATTGCTGTCCCTTATGTAGTCACAGAGGGCTTGCTTTGGGTTCTGAGAGCAACAGCTGGGAAATGACAGTATCTGTTACCAAAGCAAATACAGATATTTCAATATAATTCATACAGAACACATACACTTATTTGCAATATCGTGGGGACTTTGAAATTCATCATGTGAAAAGAAGAATGAAGGTGCTTTCTGGTTAGGAGTAGTATTTGCACCATGTAAAGTTCTGACCTTTGTAGGTACACCAGAATTTTTAGTGCAACTAACTACATGCAAGACTCTATAAGTTAACACTGCCAGATATACCTCCTAAAATGTTGCATTAGCCCACTGAAAACTGTCTGAGAGCAAAGAGACAAGAAAGAAATTGTTTCCCAGTAAATTAGAGTGTAAGTAATATGAAATATTGATCTGAAATCATAAGCCCATGAGAATTTTATTTTAAAAAGCTGCCTGAACTGGACAACACAGACTTCCACATAAAGCAGTACAATTTTCTCTATGATACCTGGTCTCATCAGCTCCAGTGTGGTTTATTATTAATTACTTCTTAGAGATGTAGCTGGGAAAGCTAAATGTGGTGGTGTCTGGTAGAGATTTTTCCTTCATATTAATCCCTTTTATGTCTGAATTAAAACCAGAGGCTATGGATGTTAATTCTATGCTGGCCATGCTAGAACTATAATAACCTGTGAAAACTGCAACCTTGACAAAGAGAATTAACCACTGTTTACATGTATGGGCTTGTCAAACCGAGCAAAGGTTTACATCAGTAGGAAATGCATTTTTCTTTTGCTGATTGAAGGACGTGAATCTACGTGCTCATTCAACATCTTGGCACCATGAAACGGGGATTAAAAAAATAAACATTTTTACCACTTTTACAGAAGAAATTGGATTTGCCAAGACATTTAAAAATATAAAGTTGAAAGATTTATTTGTGCAGGATTAAATGAGACAGCTGAGAAAGTGAAGGCTGCCAACGAGGCTAGTAGTGTAGTTACCCCCAACATGCAGCTATGTTCCTGCCTCAATCAGTGCCATTAAATTTTACATGGAGACAGTACAGAGCCAGAGAAGATTGTTGGTGGTCCAGGAAGCTCACAGTATGTCCTGGGAGCTGATTACTAAAATCTTCTGAAGCTAGGTCAGGATTGTAATCTCTCTGGCATACATGTTCCTCCATACAATCCCTGATCCAGAGCATGAAGCCTGACTTGGAAAGCATCCATCTGAGCAACACTCAATGTTAGTTCTAAGATCTGTGGCTAGAGTACCTAACAGGGGATCCAGATTCAGATCCTTCTGCTACAGATTCAAAATACTCTACCACTTTCTAGGAATGTGCTTTCATCCACATACTCATGGAACCATCCCTGTTTAGGTTGTGGGATGAAATCAGGTTGCTGTGCAGCTGGCAGGAGCTGTGGGGCAGAGGAGGCTGAGCAAAAAGGGAGACTCATGATAACCTGGCAGTGGCAGCACTTGAAGTCCTAAGGGGTTCATTCTGAGCTGTTGCTCTGCATACAGGTATATGTGTACAGCTTGCTTAATCCTAGATAGTCAAACATTGAAGGAGCACAGTTCCAGGCAGCAAGCACCACCCTGTTTTGCACTTACAGTTTTTGCCTTTCCCCTTCTCCTTCCAGCTTGCTGTTTACATCCCTTGCTGTACATTAACCAAACACAACCTGGAGGTTAGGTTCCTCTTTCAGGGTGTGTGGAATGTGCAGGAAGTGATGCAGATAGCTCCATTCTTAGGTAAATGCTTGAACTATTAGACAATTATACAAATCACAGGAAACAGAGCTCCTGCCTCGAGAAGCCGGTTGATGAGCTTTGTTCTCAATTACTTTCTGCCTCTAATGACATTAAATCTGTTCAGAGATTTCAGCCTTATTAGCCCAGACCTGTCTCTTGTCTCATTTCTGAACTGCTATATAAGGTGCTAAGCAGGCAGACCCTAAGTTCTTTAGAGAGAGGCTTGCCTGTTGCTCTGTATTTGGGCTGCATCTAGATAGAGACATTTAAATCCCCTTGAGGATCTGATGAATCTAAGTTCCTGCTCAATATCCCAGAAGAATTCTCCAGTGAAGGAAAAAATCAAGTGGAGAAATTTTCAGTCTTTAATCAATTATTAATCTGTAAGATCATCTACTCCTAAGAGTACCAGTTTCATACTATGCCCAGGTTCTTATCTTTAATAATTCACTTTGGACTGAAGCACCCTAAATTATTAAGATGAGACCCACTTTTAATTCTCTGTATATCTATTGGGAGTTGCTTATCTTTGCTATGGCTAAAAATTATTTTATCTTGTTTTCCTTTAGTTATGCACTAAGTTAAATAGTTTATATAACCTTGATCTTTGTCCGTACATTTCCATTCAAATTCTGCTAAACATCCCCCATACTCAAAAAGCAAGCAAGGGCATACACTTTTTTTTTTCCAGTTAGGAAAACAAGAAGATAAAATCTTGACAAGAAATTATATTTCTATGACAGCACTTTCTATTTGCTACTGTGTAAAAATAATGTTGGGTAACCCTGTAACCAGACAGCATTTGCAGGTATTTAGAAGAACAGACATAGAAAATGTGATTGTTCAAATTCTCAGAGACAAGTCAGGAAACTGCCACAATGTATGTCATGATGAATGAATTGAGACTTCACTCATTTTAAGAAAGATGCCTTGCTTGAGCAACTCTTAAGTGATAAAACTCCTCAGAACACTTTCATGAAACCTCTCTCTGCCTCTCGATTTTGGCGACAGCAGTGTTTCCCTGTTCTGTCTCGCTGCATTGGGCTGCACAGGGATTTTTCTACAAGTCATGAGAACCTGTGTCATTCTACAACATGACAATCATTGCAGTCATGTCTCAGTGCCATTGCAGCATGCAAAGGAGGACTGGAAATCATCTCAGGTTAAACTGGCAAATTTCTGTGGGCCAAGACTCAAGTTACACAGAACAACACAGACCACAGCAGTTTTGATTCATAGGCACTTCCATGAACTGTTTTTTGTTACTGGAGTGACTTCCCTAAAGCCAGACCTTAAGTTCACATCACACCAGTCACAAGGGAGAAAGTTCGGTGGAGGGGATTTACTCACCCGCCCCCCC